>NW_026941314.1:0-12849 GCF_032062105.1 Saccostrea cuccullata
TCTTTTTGAATTTTAGATCATGGTATTCAAACCAAGGGTCTGAAATCCCCTTACCTTTCCCATTTTCCATGTTGGGTGGTTTACTACCTCCCTTTATCGACTCTGTCGGGTCAGTGTAGTCGTCTGACCATGGTGGATCATAGGGAGAAGGTTTCTTCACCACTGCCTCTGCTACAGGGGCGACACATTCATATAGATTCTCTTCTGGGATTTGTTCAGAGACAAAGTTAGGATCCAGGTTACTATTCCTAGCCAGGGAATATATACTGGGTTTGACCATGCCTGGCAGAGGTTGAGGAGCTGTCTTGTAGGCTGAGGGTTTCCACGGATTCTTCTCCTCGGACGAGGAAAGCCCCTCAGTTCCTGACCTGGGGGAGGAGACATCCCCCGAGGAATCTGACCTCGGGGACTCGAGTGTGTCAGCTGATCCAGAGTGAGGTGATCTTGAGTCCCGTCCCACTAAGTTGTATTCATCTATATTCCCCTCCCAGGATTCCACTATTTTTAACACACGACCAGGGGACCCGCTCTTTGAGGACTTGTCTGAGGCATCACTGTCATCAGTACTGAGGGGAGGGAGGAGAAGGGGAGGGGGGAGAGAATCCCCCAGGGCTGGTTTTAATTCTGGAATCACAGAAGGGGAGGAGTGTGGTTGTGTTGAGGTAATGGCTATGTCACTGCCTGGTTGAATCAAACTATTGTCTGCTGTATAAGTACAAGGATTGGAATTTTTTGCATCACTTGGTTTGGCACTCCATGCATCACAGTACTGAGAGGACTGGTCTCCTTCAGGTGGTAAGCTGTCTGGTTTCAATTCTTCTCTCTGAACCTGAGAATGGCAGATACATATTTTTGATTTGATTACTCATTAAACATACTTTATTAATTTTTATAAAATTAGTACACACCTTATGTTAACATGTATAGAATACAAATGTAAAATCTCTTTTAAAAAATACTGAGATTTCATGGGTTTATAACCCCAAGTAGTTTTACTGAAATGGATTTTCTATTGCTAGTTATTAACAAATATAAATATTTTAGTGATAAATTCTTAGAAATTTTGATAGAAATTTATTTGTAGAAACTTATTTACAAAGAATTAAAAAATTGAACCTTTCACAAATATTTTTGTTGTGAACTTTCAAAGTGTGTTTGTTTCTTTGCAAAAAACATCCTGAATGAATACATCCCTATATAAAACTTTTTACTGAATTAAGACTTACAGATATGGCATCAGTGTATTCATTATTCTCCAGGACCCCCTGAATGTCGTCTACAGTGTAACCCTCTCCATCAGAATCCTCCTCAGTGTGGAACCCTGATAACCTGGCCGCAGTCAGTATCTCAGTCTGAGACAGCCCCTGTATGCCCTCTGCCTGCTCAATCTAAAGAACAGTATCAAACACTGTCATACAACTGTGTCACTGCTGGTAATTTAAGTATCTGAATCTATAGTTTTAAAACATTTAATATATTGAAGTGAAAATCATACTGATTACAAATAGTATTACTGGTATAAAGCATACACTTCTTGTTTGATTTGTTCAATTTGATATGGGGCATGCATTCCTTATAACTGCAGGATAGACAGGTACCAGTTTATGTGTTACATTAACTGGTAACTTGTTCTTGTTGGGATACTAATACATGTAGTTAATTTTGTGTATCAAAAAAAAAAACTTTGGATGAACCCCAATGAAAAATAGTTTTGAAATTGTCATTCAGAATTTAACATTTTCTTTTCCTTATTAAATGACATCTGAACCTCAGTTTATGAAAACATCTTAATTTGCACTAAATGTAACTTTACAACATATATATATTCTAGTAAACTTTAAAAAGAGATATGATGAAGCTAGGTAAATAAGGTAATATTTTCTCTTTTTTTCTTTTAGCATAGATTATATAGTCTGTATTTCCCTACATTCAAATTTACAGTCCTCAAGACTTCAATGAAAAATTCTTCTCCTAAGTTAAACCACAGACTTAATATGTGTAATTTAACAAATGAATGAAGAATGCATGACCAAGAGCACAGACAAACGTAGACTTATAGTAAATATCCTCATTGCTAGCTAGGGTTCTCATAGAAACTCAACTTAGTCAGGAAGTACATACCTCAACTTACATCCTGGATCATGTCTTTATAATTAGGGAGAAACTCAGACGAGATTTTAATCTTAAGAGTGCTCAGATACTCAGGCATAGTAGAAATTTTTTCCTTAAATCATGAACTTTTATTTATTGTGTGCACTGCATATTTATTGTACACCATGTACAGATGTACATGCAAGTTCATAAGAAGTTAACAATGAAGAGATGAGATTTGCTGCTAACAAGAAGAACGTTACAATTTACAATTTTTTTTATCTTTCATATATTGATGAAATTGTAAATTCACAAAATAAATTGCATGTAAAATTCCTATAAATAAAATTATGTTTGCAAGATTAAATTTGGAAGGAAATTCATTTAGTGTACTCAGAATGATATTGGCTGAATTTGTAAAGAAAAGAGATCAAAATATCTTTGGAAATATTCTCCTGTGCAATACCCCTCATGTTGAAGACAGATTCCAGATAATTTAGTACTTTCCTTTGTAATTTGAGACTCTTCAAAATTTGATGTGCTGTAATAAAGATACTGCATTGCATCTATCTCAGACATAAAATTGTTACTAATTCATATTAAGATTGTTCATGACCAAACCTCTTTCCCTCTCCTAAATAAATAAAATCAACTTCAGGCCCATGGGCAATTGTGCTCACCTGAGTCATGGCTCCACCATTCTTCATCAGATTAATTTACCAATTTACATATTTTCCATTATAAAACTTTGATTGCCTATTGTAACCCCACCCTCACCCAGAGTTCAGGATTTGGATGAACCTTAATCTACATTACCTGAGGATGCTTCTATATCAGTATAACTATTTTTGTCTTTTTCATTCTTGAGAAGAATATTTTTAAAGATAGTTTCCTTTTTATTCCTATTAGCTAAACTCGCTGCTATGATCACACTCTGTGGCCTGACGCCTCATCCAACACTAAGGGGTCATGCTTTGAACATGTTTGGTTAAAATTGGCCAAGAGATTCTCCAGATGAAAGTGTGAAAATTAAAAATGATGACACTGTCACAGACAAATTTTGATAAAGAAAGCTCATTTGAGCCTTCGGTTCAGGTGAGCTAAAAGGTATGGTAATATAAATTATATGTCATTACCAAGGTTGTGCTCATTGAAACAGAGTCATATTCAATCAGTTGATTGATTTCTTCATCCATGACTTATTTTCATGTCAATCCTCTTTTCTTCTTCTTTGTCATACGTAAATTTTGTCTACCTACAATGACAAGTAGCATGTGCGTTTTATTAGAACATTTCTTCTTTAAATCATAATTAAGCTCTATCCCTCATTAATTCCCAAATGAACATGTATAAAAAGCATGTAAGATATTTATTAATTAATGTGAAATCGGCCATTGGACTTTGTGGACACCTGATAGAGCCACTGTGCACATAAAACATAACAGACCTAACGCAGGTAAAGGTTATTTCATTCAAAGACTTTCAGGTCGAGAGTTATTACCTATAATTTTACTTCGTAAAGCACATTTTTCAACAGTTTGTCATGCCTTTTTACCTGATCACGGGATTTTATCAGCTTCAGCTACTGTTTATTTACCTGTCAAGCAATCCGGAAGTCCAATTCCATGTGTCGAAAGTTTGTAAGAAGGCGTTTGATTGGTTAAAATCAATTGGGATCATCTCAAACTTTACTTCACACGCCCAAACGTATTCATTTCATGTACTTTATTTTATTCAAAAACGAATTGCAAGAAAGATCTTTGGTAAATATTAGTTGAGATAGTACTAAAATGTAATTACAGTAAATGACAAATAACATGTAAATGATATAAAATTAAATTCTATTTTGATGGTCGCGTAAAAATATTATATATAAAGCCTAGGAGCTTTTAGTGGAAGGGTTGATTTCAATCAGACTGCATCACTGAGAAAGAAAATCAAATTAAGGATATCCGATCATCAGCCAGGAAGGATATCTCTAACAAAAATATTTTATTTTAAAAACCACTTTTCATGCAACTATTTTCATTTTATGCATCTAAATTCATGGTTCATGGTTTTTGGGAGAAATTGTCTAAATGGTATAAAATCAGAAATTATTTATTACGAAAAATAATTCTAATTGCTTCCAATACAATGCGCGAAATTAAATTCCCTTTTAGTAATTAACCTTGATGATATATTAATTTAATTGTTGTGTCTGCCTAGTCAGTAATGTAAGCTTTGTCTATGTTGCGTGCATGAAATTAACTGATGCATATAATATACGAGAGTTGTTCGAAAAGTTCGTGGACGATGTTAATCATCTTTATTACTCACTAGAAATTTAAAATAAGCACACTGTAATATGTAAAAATATTTGTTTTGTTGATGTGTAAAGTTTCATTTCATTCGATTTAACAGAAATCATTTTACTAGTAGTACTTCATTTTAAAGTCAACATGTTTTGTACCTGCAGAGCACACTTAACGGCAATGTAACGTCAAAACATAGCGTCGAGAATTTCTACAAAATACTATCCCTATACATTTCACACAGTATAATCCAATGCCCACTCATTAAATCCTTTTTCTAATACTTGAAATTTATTTTCTAAGAATTGTTCTCGTTGTATAATTCCTTTCTTAAGGTTTTTAAAACTTCTTTTATAACTTAACTCTACTTTCACATGATAAGTAGCTGCAGATCTGTAGCGTTATGGTTTTATATATTTGTCTTTGACCATACCAATATGTATATTTTGTCCACCTCCCAACCATTTATAGTTTTCTCTACAGGCAATAAACATAAACTCGCTTGAAGTGAATTTTCAGCAATCTAACAAATAATTTTAATCAAGCGAAGTTTATCACTTGTAGAGACGACTATAAAGGATTGGGAGATGGATAAAATATACAGATCAATTAAACAATGTGCTTAAAATTAGGGAGTTAAAGGCAAGAAATTGACCGATGCTGGAAAGTGGAGAATTTCTCCCCAAAAGTGCGCAAAAAATATTGCGCCGTAAATTGCACCTTTTTAAGCTCACCTGAGCCGAAGGCTCAAGTGAGCTTTTCTGATCACATTTTGTCCGTCGTCCGTCTGTCCGTCTGTAAACTTTTCATATTTTTGACTTCTTCTTAAGAACCACAGGGCCAATTTTGACCAAACTTGGTACAAAGCATCCTTGGTTGAAGGGGAATTTAAATTGTTAAAATAAAGGGCCAAGTCCCATCACAAGGGGAGATAATCAAGAAAAGACAAAAATAGGGTGGGGTCATTAAAAAATCTTCTTCTCAAGAACCACTGGGTCAGAAAAGCTGAAACTTATGTGGAAGCATTCTAGGGTAGTGTAGATTCTAAATTCTTCAAATCATAATTCCCGGGGATTGGTGGGGCCACAATGAGGAATCAAAGTTTTACATAGAAATATATAGGAAAAATCCTTGAAAATTTTCTTCTCAAGAACCACTGGGCCAGAAAAGCTGAAACTTATGTGGAAGCATCCTGGTATAGTGTAGATTCTAAATTGTTCAAATCATGACCCCCGGGGGAAGGGCGGGGCCACAATGGGGAATCAAAGTTTTACATAGAAATATATAGGAAAAATCTGTGAAAATCTTCTTCACAAGAACCACTGGGCCAGAAAAGCTGAAACTTATGTGGAAGCATCCTGGGGTAGTGTAGATTCTAAATTGTAAAAACTATGACCCTGGGGGAAAGGGCGGGACCACAATGGGGAATCAAAATTTTACATAGAAATATATAGGAAAAATCTTTGAAAATCTTCTTTTCAAGAACCACTGGGACAGAAAAGCTGAAACTTTAAATACGTGGAAGCAACCTGGGGTAGTGCAGATTCTAAATTGTTCAAATCATGACCCCGGGGAAGGGCGAGGCCACAATTGGTAATCAAAATTTTACATGGAAATATACAGGAAAAATCTTTGAAAATCATCTTCTCAAGAACCACTGGGCCAAAAAAGCTGAAACTTATGTGCACAAGGAAGGATCCTGGGGTAGTGTAGATTTCAAAATGTCTAAATTATGATCAGTGGGGCAGGGTGGGGATGCATTATGTATTACAAGGGGGAAATCTGGTAAAGAACAGAATGGTCAAAGCTTCTCAGGTGAGCGATGTGGCCCATGGGCCTCTTGTTGCAATATGGGATCTGTGGCGTTGTGGTCAAAGACAAATATATAAAACCATAACGCTAGAGATCTGCAGCTACATGATAAGCAACTCTGAAGCACCTATGACTTTCCTTGACGTTCCAACTTTTTAAAGTTTTGTTTAGATTTTTACAGTTAAATCGTTTCTTCACAGGTCATCCTCATCCGAATAGTACAGGCAGTAGCTGAGTGACAGAGACTCTGTATCGCTGATACAGAGTCTCTGTCACTCAACTACTGCCTGTACTATTTCTACACACATACATAACTTGTTTGTGACATATATTTTTTTGATTTCTCCAAAATTTTTAAAGTTTAGTCAGGATTTTTCCTGAGTAAAATACAAAACTGAATCGTTATCCGCTGCTCCGTGACGTTCTAAAACGTCATCGTTTTTGTCGTTTTTTCTACCTATCTTCTCAAGTTGATTTCTTTTCAACAAAGCAAAATATAAAACCATAATTTGGTACACGAATCGATATATCAATTCTTAATTTGAATTTCTAGGTTGTTTTTCGTATTTGCTCCATTTTACAGAGAATATGACTACAAGCATTTAGAGCATTGTCTGTAACTTACTAAATTTTGACCTGCTCCGAGGTCCAATTTTTGCATTTTAAAATCTGGATAAGTTTTGAATAAATCGTATAATATTTTGAGAAAAAAATAATACAAATCATTTGGCGTTATTGTTAAAATATTTCTACCAAATTTGGATAACATATGACGTCAAATAAAAAAGATATGACAGTTGTTCACGAACTTTTTGAACAACCCTCGTAATATACCATTTTAAAGTATTCTAACTCTTAAGTTAATGTTACGGTTAATTTGGCGCTCGATTTTTACATGTAGATAGGGATTAACTATGAGACTTTTAAAAGAACTTACTTTCGTGTTAATTTGAAATTGACGTCCCTGCACGTTTGGTATTTTGTAAATGTGTCTTAGAAGTTCATAACATGACTAGCTAAATGGTTCAATATTCCTGATTTTTATCCATACATCAAAGGAATTTGATTCTCTGCGCACTCTTAAAATCAATTTTATCTGCAGTGAAACAATTTGAAACGTAAACTTAAGGTAAAATTGAGATATAAGCACATTTGGCAAAGCGTTGAGGATATCACAAAAGTAAATAAAAATACATAAATGAATAAATGAATAAATAAATAAATAAATAAATAAATAAATAAATAAATAAATAAATAAATAAATAAATAAATAAATAAATAAATGAATGAATGAATGAATGAATGAATGAATGAATGAATGAATGAATGAATGAATGAACGAACGAACGAACGAACGAACGAACGAATGCATGCATGCATGCATGCATGCATGGATGGATGGATGGATGAATACCGATAAGCCTTTTGGTCTAATACGATGTTACATATAAGATCGAATCAAAATTGAGTTTTAAAGCTTTAAATGAGATCTGTAGATGGGGTGTCAAAACTGCTTCAGTCAGGTACATAGCATCAGGGGGTTGAGCAAGGATGTTAATATTGCCCCCTCTTTTTTTAGACATGTTTTCTGTAGTAAATGTTTCATGAAAATCTGTTACACCTCCCCCTTCCCCCACTTTTGGTTGCAGTCAAATATATAAGGGTAATGGAGTGTTTGAGTTATTGAGTAAAAAAAAAAATTGTAGTCAAAGAAGTTGGAACCTACCCCCCCCCCCCCCCCCCTTTCCCATAAATAGGATTTTCGAGTGTTTGGACAATTTTCCTTTTTTTGTTTTGCTTGTCAAGCCTTTTCATGTAAGTTGAATATTTTTCTTCGGAATGCCCCCCCCCCCCTACTTTCAAGAACGATGAGCACTACGTTTACAAGCGATGCAGTGCCTCCCCTCCCCTTTAACAAGTTTCTAGATCCACCTATGATTCGTCACATGCCGCTTAGGATCTAGTCGACGCAAAATCCCTGACGCAGGTCATTTGATATTGAGGTGTACGTGTAGAATTTCTTGGGATAAGTGACCCGAACTGTCATTTCATACATATCATGTTTATTTAGAAAAGCGCAGGGAAACGGGAACAGATTGCAATGCGAGTTGTTTCCCCTCTCTATACCGTTGTCCGGAGTTGCGTGTTGAACGCTGTGACGAAATCACAACTGGAACGTGTACGGTTTGTGTCTACCAAAATGCCGAGCGTCTCACCCCCACCGCAGAGCTTGATGAAGCCCATGGATTTTCCCCACAAGCTGTTGATGGGTCCAGGCCCTTCCAATTGTCCACCACGTGTACTAAACGCGCAATCCTTTCCATTATTAGGGCACCTGCACCCCGAATTTACTCAGGTACAGAATTTGCAGGATACTAGTGAAACTCGTATACAATCGTAATACGGTTAATGTATAAATGTGAAAAATGTTGACTGATGTTGCATATATGTAATGGATGGCTAGTCACATAGAAATACCTGAATAAGGGTGTCTACATTAGATAGGTTTATAGGTCGATCAAAGAGGGGTCATCTCAAAATACTGTTATTGGCCAATAATTATGCACCAAAGCAAAGGGATAATGCATTTGTATATTTCAATTTTTTTAAATATAATTTTCTAATGCAGGAACAGTTGTTCATACCTCACATCTAAAATTGCATGTGCCATAAAACAGTAAGTCATTTCTTTGACTCGAGGTCATTTTATCAAGTTCATGGTTACATATTTAGAAAAATGTGTAATTCCTGTCCTGACCATATACATTGCGAGAAAAGATAAGAGGCTCATACTATACATTTATTGACTGAGTTTGAGGGCAAAATGCGTTTTGTTAGACCCAAGAACCAAACTGTTTGCCAGAGGCCGTTAGGCTGAAGGCAGAGAGTTTGGTTTGATTGAGGGTCGACAAAACATATTTTGCATGAGGGGATTTAACATTGTGAGCATTCTCAGAGTACCAATAGTTGAATATAATATTCTGAACTTTTTGTCACAGGTGCAGCTTTTTCTTTATATTATATAATTTTAGGGGATTCAAAATATACTTGATTTGTTCAAATGTGTTCCTTCAGATAATGGATGAAGTAAAAGCTGGCATTCAGTATGCATTCCAGACCAAAAATACATGGACTGTTTGTGTTTCAGGAACAGGTAGTTTACACCAATAGATTAAAACTCATTCATGATGAATATAGTTGTAATGGTTTTAAAGTAATAAATTTGGCGGGTACTTTAATTGTAAATTGTATTTGGTAGTATACAATTATTACTGATTTTGAGGTCAATACAATGATTTAGCCATTGCTGAGATGGCCAATATGCACCCAGCCCTAAATGCCTTTCTGTAACCATCTATTCTTCATAAGGATGTTCGCTATAAGCATGACTCACTGTAAGTAATTTAAAAACTATTTTAACCTTGATTTTAAGGCCATGCTGCTATGGAGGCGGCCTGTGCTAACCTTCTGGAGCCAGGGGAGACCGCTCTGATCTGTGAGAATGGACTCTGGGGTCAAAGGTTTGCAGACATGTGTACAAGAAATGGTGAGTGACAAAATGATGAGTGAAACACAGCAAATATGGATAGAGTTGATATAAGGAAATGGCAACAGTACTTGTCTGTTATCTTAATTAATCACAGTCTATGGAATTTCAGAATGTAGACTCTAATAAAATAATAAAATATTATTTATTATTTTGCATGTGGCTAATCAATCTCTTAGGCTAATTTTGATTTACTTAATACAAAAAATATATTAATAAAAATTTCTTGTTTATAACTATATAGGAGCTGTTGTTCAGAAAATAATCAAGCCAATGGGACAAGTATTCACACTCCAGGATGTAGAGGCTGTGAGTTAATTATCATGTTTACTAAACAATATGTCATGTATTTTGCATGTGTAGGCTCTAGTGAACAAATATACAGTACGTGGCTTCCACTTAATCAGATAGCGGTTAAACGAGTATTTCGGCTATTTCATTATAATATCAGAGCACAAAACCATTTCCTATATATATTTATTAATAATTTCACCTGATATTCTGATAAGAAAATATCAGAATTTCGTTTTATCTGATACAAAAATTTGGTCCATCATAGTATTTTTTGATAATTGTGACCTTGTTCACACCTCTAACTTCCCTAGTGAAGCCTTTGTTTACACTGTCTGACACTTGAGTAGATAATTAGGGGATTAGTTACGGCTGAACGCACGCAGTCACCTTACCTGTGTTAATAATTGGCACACTAAATTGACATGTTTAGATACAGTTATGATGATCAGTTTGGGTTTAAATTACTTTTAAGTGATGTACTCGATAATTATGATAATTTTTTGCAACTTTTTCTAAAGCTAGATTTTAATTATTGAACGTATTAGCTTGTGTATGACAATTTGCTGGGACATTGAAATGCATCATATTTACAGGACTATTGACTTGAGAATTGTCACAAACAGTATCAAATACATAACCATACTAAAGAAACAAATAAAACAAAACAATTTAATATTTTTGTTTAATATTAATGTACCATTTATCCGGGGAAAAAAATAAAGTACGGAATAAAGTCAAGCATTTAGTCTACTTCCGTTTCCAAAATGGCGGCCATCGAACATGTGCTGATTAAAGATGGCAATAACTATTAAAAACAATTTTTATAATTCATTTTATTGAAAAAATGTTATCATCTTAAATTGATGTCAGAGTAAGTTTAACATTTTATTTTAGGAGAATCGCCAGGTAAAGTAATCAAACGAAACGAAAGTGCAAGTTTGAAATTTGTTACAATGTATTGTCAATACATGTAGCTCTATACATCTTTGTATGGACTCGTAATGGAGCAAAACGGCTATTCCAATATTCGGCTATTCTGATATAAACAGAAGGCTGACAAAGTTACTATCGGATTAAGCGGGATCCACTGTATAAAGTGCACAACAAACATGGAGAGAGATGGATGTCTTTCTTCACTTTTATTTATCTTTCTTAAAATACTTAAAGTAATGTAGGATATGTCATTATGGATCAGACCACCTTAAGTACTTTGTAAACTTTGCTATGCATGGTTTGTCATTATGGATCAGACCACCTTAATTTACTTTGTAAACTTTGCTCTGCATGGTTTGTCATTATGGATCAGTTCACCTTAATTTACTTTGTAAGCTTTGCTCTGCAGGGTTTATCATTATGGATCAGACCACCTTAATTTACTTTGTAAACTTTGCTATGCATGGTTTGTCATTATGGATCAGTTCACCCTAATTTACTTTGTAAACTTTGCTCTGCATGGTTTGTTATTATGGATCAGACCACCTTGATTTACTTTGCTATGCATGGTTTGTCATTATGGATCATACCATCTTAATTTATTTTCCCCTGCAGGGTTTGTCATTATGGATCAGACCACCTTAATTTACTTTGTAAACTTTGCTCTGCAGGGTCTACAGCAACACAAGCCGGCATTAGTGTTTGTGACTCATGGTGAATCTTCAGGGTCAACACTCCAGCCCTTGGAGGGACTGGGGCAGCTCTGTCATAAGTAAATAAGTATTGACATACTTAACAGTATTCAGGTGTAACATTTAGCTCTTTTTGCAGACTGATCTTTTTTTTTCATATTCCATGTTCTCACAATAATTCACTTAGTCTTTATTATTAGCTAGATGAAATCTTAAGCTGAGCATTTTTGTCAGCTTCAACACATGTGGGCATGGTTCACAGTTCTAATTATTTATTAGGGTTGATGATGATATCAAGATTTATTTTACCTGAATATTTCTTTTTCAAAGTGTATGCCATTGCAAAAAAAAAAAAATATTCAACACTAACTGAGTTGACATTTCAAAGAAATATACTGGTATATATAATCTACATGTACTGGTATATGTGTTTCTGACCAATCAAAATAACCCTTCTTCCACAGATATAACAGCCTCCTATTGGTTGACTCAGTGGCAGCTTGTGGAGGGGTACCACTCTTTGTTGATGAGTGGGGTAAGGTCACATTCATACATCAATCAAAAACATACCAGTCATGTATATATAGTCTCATTTTGCTTAGTACCTTTAATTTATATTTTGTGAAATTGTGCATGTCATATTTTTATAAAGTACCTGTTCCTATTCAATGTCTGTCTGTGTATATTATCCAGCCTAACACTATTAATTTTCTTGCTCTCTGCAGAGATAGATGCTATCTACACCGGTGCTCAGAAAGTGATAAGTGCACCACCAGGAGTCAGTCCTGTGTCCTTCTCTGACCAGGCCAAGTGAGTAAAAATACGCTCAACGGGTCATAGTACGCGGTCAATAAAGCTTCAAATATTAAAACTTCGAATTATTGAGCTAGCTTTAAGGTTTATTATGAGTAAAATATCATAGGAAAGTAATCAAATATGATTATTATTTAAAAACTTATTTAAGCTATATTAAGATTTATTTATGTTTTGTAGGAGTAAAGCTCATAGTACCTGGTGAAGTAATTAAGTATAACTTTAGAGTTATTAAGGTAGTAGATTTGAGTTTGATTGATGTTTGTAGGAGTAAAGTATTAAACAGGAAGACACCGGTGAGGTCCTACTACTTTGACATGTCCCACCTGGCCAACTACTGGGGGTGTGACGAGGGACCGAGGAGGTAAGGATC
>NW_026941315.1:0-13085 GCF_032062105.1 Saccostrea cuccullata
CCTTAAGAAAACTCAAATAACAAAGAAAAATATTGTTTTTGGATATTGAGAGAGAAAATATCAAATAAAGGTGTAGGTTTTAAAGTTCATTTTTAACGCAGGGTACCTGCCGTATTCCTCCAGTAAAGAGTTCAAAGACCATAACGTATACAATAATAATTTATTATACCCCCCGCTTGAAAAGCGGAAGAGTATATAGTAATCGTTAAGTCTGTCCGTCCGTCTGTCCGTCCTTCCGTCCGTCTGTTACGCTTTGGGGTAGCCATCCCTTATCCACAACTCCTCTCATACCACTTAATGAAATTTGATGAAACTTTCACAGAACCTTTATTACATATTGCCATTGTGCACCTCCTATTTTACGTTTTGATCCGACACATATTTTGGGTGTCCCGGCCACAGCAAAACATGGACTTTGCAATTATAACTATATGGAGGCGGGGGGTATCATTTAGTGAGCTCATCGCTCACAGTACCTCTAGTTTCCAATTGTGTCCTTTACTCTAGATTTCCTTTTCTTCAATTTTACGTCTCCTGCGGTGTTTAGAGTGTCTACTCTTAGAGTGGCGATGTAAGGAGTTGGCCCTTTTGGTCGTGGATTTGATTCCAAGTCGTTCTGATGAGTCTGAATAAACCCGAGGTCATGTGTCACAGAAGGTCCTGGCACAAAAAAGATTCCTCAATGCTCAATGGCCGTAAGGGCTGAGTATATAGGACGGATATGGAGATAACGAACAATATTCAATATCAAAGTCCATAAAACAATACAAAAGAGGAGCAGACCAAACACGACCTCAGTAACATCAGAGGCGGGATCAGGTGCCATAGGACATATATTTGCAGATATCCACCGGCAAGTGGTAGTGCCTGTATATGAGTGAAAAATTCTCGAGGGGGAAGTTAAACAATCTTCAATTTTACATCTTATCACACATCACATCAGGAGTATAAAAACTACCAATGGATTAAATCTCATTGAGCAGTCTTCGAAACTTTTCTAAAAATGAGATTTAAAGAAAATAATAATAGTATGAACTAAAGGAGAGGTTTTATTTGGAGTCCTTTCATTTTAATTATAATTTTTTATCTTATCTTTATTTGCTTGTTGTTTCACCAAAGAAAGGGATAATAAAAACTGAAAACTCCCGTTCCAAACATCAAAGATAATACAGTTGTGTTCATTAGGAGGATTCCATTTAATAAACTCGATACTTAATTAGAACTAGGAAAGATTTTTTTCAGTGTGAAATATTGATACTAGTCCCTATTTTGAACATTTGTAAAACAATTCTTTCATGACATGATAAATAAAAAGTAAAATAAAATAACATATCGATTCTTCCACGCGTCACTTTCCATTTGAGGACAAATGATTGTAAATAAAATGAATCTCATAAATGCGGCTAAAAGGACAGTAATTTTAACACTTCTTCATGAACTTTACATTGCTTAATGTTATATGATTAGTTGAGGCTTGAATTAGTGGGAGGACATATATCTTTATTTTTTTTTCTTAGAAGTTATTTATTTAAATCTGTTGTAGCAAAAGATAAAGTAAACAATTGCTGTCATATGTAATGTTGATTTTAAGGAAAGATGATACAAACAAATTTTTTCGTTGAATTTTATTAGGAAAAGCTAAATGGTAAATATCAGCTCATGTGATATAGCTAATTTTTTGTCATTTCCTCTTTAAAATCACCTGGCTTGGTATATTTTTCTTATGTTTATTACACCTTTAGCGCCAAGATAACATATTCTGAAATTTGCTTTCTCCTGTAAACCTTTACTGAATGAGTTTTGTCTATATTTGGTTTTTTATTGAAATATTACTAATATTTGCAAAGTCTTTTTCATTTTCCAGTTCTTCGGAGAATAAATTCTAAGAACCATCCACTTTTCTAACTTTGTGATGATATTAAATCTTCTTCAAAGAATAAATTTGTTTGTATCATCTGTCCTTAAGATTACATGAAGCATGGGAAAATAAATGAATCAAAGAATCAAATGACGTAGGTATGATGTTATTCATTGATGCTGAGGCATAATCTACGTGAAGCAAATAAATGAAGAGATTATGCTCGTTTATGTGTAATATTCCTCCTTAAATTCATTTCAGACAAACTGAACTTGTTATATATAAAATTATATGAGAAAACCGGAGAAAGTGGTAAGTGGTCCTTCAGTATAATAACCAGCACCATAGTAATGTTTGACCCACACCGCGTCTCCCTTCTGAATAGTTAACACCACCAGATTGGGACCCGCGTCGTCATAGTCATTACCAGTGCTATAGGCCATAGTTCTGACTTTAGTTGATCCATTCAACACAATGTCTACAAAAATAGTTTTTGCACCGTGGCCCTGAACATTCACGAAGAAGACATACATCCCGGTGATAGGAGCAGTAAATATTCCGGTACTAGGATTATATCCATTTCCAGCATTAGTGATAACAGAAGGGAATACCAAGGTTCCACTGTTCCATGATGAGCTGCTGGAAGAGACTGAGGCTGAGAAACCTACCTTCTTTGATTTATCTACAAATATAATTCAACATTAGTGGGTTTATTTTTTACTTATGAAAGATTACAGAAGATCCAATTATAAGGAATTATTATGTATGCATCAAATCAAAACTTAGCAATAGTTGATACATAATACTCAAATACCAGCTACTTCCTTTTGCAGAATGAAATTATAAGATTAAAACATAGAGGATTTGAAGCTACAGATCGCAAAGTACGACCCCTTATAGTGTTATCGCTTCTTACTAGCTATTTGCTCATTTATTTCAAGTTATTACCTAATACGTTATTTATCACATTCATTCGGAACACCTCGAGAGAGGCCACGGCAGAGGACAGCTGTAGTTTGTCATTCTTAGATTGTTTTACTTCCGCCATGTTCACTGAAATTTAAATGTGAGAAGAATAAATTTTCCGACATATATAGATCTATAACATGTGTATTTTGAGATCATTGATTATTATTATCATTAGAATTAATGAACGTTTGATGAATCAGATGTAACATTTTAAGCAACATCCAACATATCATATCACTCAACACATTACTGCAATTATTAATTAGATTTATCTCAGATAAGTGCATATAAAAACATCAAGTATGCATTTAATAAATTTTATTGTGGCGATAATTGGGCACGGCTGTTTATCCAGAGACACAAATTATGAAAAGCTATTGGTGTCTCTGGCAACACAACAAAGCAAATATTACATATTAAATATTCAAACTCAGGTTCAAAGTTCAAAGGTCAAAGTTCACAAACACCATATCAGAAAGTGGTAAAAGCCTTGACCCTGGGAGGTGCAGAGGTCAAGCACTTATTTATGTATATCTAAATCCAAAGTTTACTTTTCAACTTTCATGAGTTACATGACTGCATATAAGGATAGTTACTTAGTGCCGCTCGTTTACGCACATCTCAGCTGGAAAGAAACGGACAGCCGTACCGGATTCTATAAATTCACATTATTGTTCAATGTTTGCGGTTAGAGGAAATTTATTGGCTCCTGGAAATGATGCATGACTTGCTCTTGGGATAAATCACTTCCATATAAATGGCTGTTCCTCACATCACTTTTGCATTAAATATCTTGAAAGTCCAGAATGCTGCGAGTCCATCGAGATACTTGTGGTTCAATCCCCTTGGCAATGGGTGTTCCCTAAGGTCCTAGTTTCATCCCGTAAGTCCTGTCATGTTGAGCTTGATAATCACTGTAAGTCTTCGTCTGAAAGCATTAAAAAACCAGAAAAGCAATATCTATTCTAAATGGGTGAGGTGGGTGGGTGCTTCAAATTAATAATACACAATAACATGCTGGAAAATTTTTACCGACCCAAGATGATGCTGGAATATTGAAAAAGGAAGTTGCAACCAAAGCGCCCTCAGGTGTTTTTATTAAAAGGGGGAATGATCAACTAAAATATTTTACAAGAACGATAATCACTAGGAATAAGTACTGAGATTTAGGTAAAGCATTTAAATATGCACTTCCTTCGATAAAAGCAGCTAATTCAGAGTGAATTAGCTTTGAATATTATCTCAGATAAGTGCATATAAAAACATCAAGTATGTATTTAATAAATTTTATTGTGGCGATAATTGGGCACGGCTGTTTATCCAGAGACACAAATTATGAAAAGCTATTGGTGTCTCTGGCAACACAACAAAGCAAATATTACATATTAAATATTCAAACTCAGGTTCAAAGTTCAAAGGTCAAAGTTCACAAACACTATATCAGAAAGTGGTAAAAGCCTTGACCCTGGGAGGTGCAGAGGTCAAGCACTTATTTATGTATATCTAAATCCAAAGTTTACTTTTCAACTTTCATGAGTTACATGACTGCATATAAGGATAGTTACTTAGTGCCGCTCGTTTACGCCACAAGTTCCCAACCACAAGTTATTGTGGTAGGGAACTCCGCCACCATATGGGTGGGGGTAGAGCGGCAGAAGTAGCCATGCCCAAGCTAATACCTATCATGATTTATGAAATTGATTCCCTGTAAAATTAAACCTAACCCCAATTATACATGGATTCGATGTGATGTCCCTAGTAAAATAGTATAGATTTTGGCTATGAGTAGATCAAAGAAACATGTATGCATATCTATCACTACACATGTAGAAACCAGGAATATATAAGCAAAATACATAATTGAGAAACAGATTAAATATTTAAAATCTATTTTATATCTGAATTAAAAGGAAACTATACTAACCTTATTACTGTAAATTACCTATTTATTGGAATACAGCCGTACATGTATATCAAACTAACCTTATGAGAAAACCGGAGAAAACGAACGTTGTCAATCCAACTCGGATAAGTGTACATGTGACCATACAAAGGTGAACATTTTATTGAACAAGTACCCCCTGAATTTCTTTGAGTAGGATCATATGCTTGAGGGAAAGCATTCCCTAATGCCTGTTGAAATTTGTCTCAAGCCCTATATATTTTGATTGGCGCAATGGGACATTGTATTGAAATTTAGAATAAAAAACAAGGGCCTACCAATTGGAACGAAACGTTAAAATATGACCTACTTATGGGTTAAATCTACTAACATGGTCAGTAAAACGGCAATAGAATTTACAAAATCTAAACTTTAAAGAAGGTTTATCTGTGTTTAACAAACTAAGTTACAATTCTGGTTAAAGCTATACTGATTAGCAAACATGGCACAATACAGTTGATTTAGAAATAATATTTTAATATACCATATAATGGCTAAGCTAGCTTAGGACACCCTCACCACTAATATTCAGAGTTGGGAAATATGCCACACTTCCAGCAAGAAAGTAAATAATGTTCAAATTAGAATTTGTACGAGAAGTATGTCCAATCAATGACCAGTTGGAGCCATAAAAATTAATACTCAAGCATTTTTATGATTCTAAAGTTTTGCCAAAAATTAATTCCAATACACAATTGTAGACTTAGTGAACACTAGTGATCTTTTATGCTTCGCTGATTAAATAATATATTCTTGTAGTATATGAAATTAAAAGTAAATATTTGCACAAAACATAATAAATTGTTAAATTATTTGTTTTCTAAATAAATAAATGATAATCAGCTGCAAATCATATTTCGATTGTATGATGTACATGTATGTGATAAGTTTCATTTTCATAAAAATTGGAAAATAATTAGAACATGTAAAAGACTACAATGAAATAGGTGCAGATCTAGTAATTTTGTAGTGTGTGTACATTTTGAATGCTTAGTGTATGTAAAGGATGGAATCAATTATACATATACAACCATGCAGCTACATGCAGGTCATGATAATAGTTTTATTTTTTCATATGATCATGCAGTTTGTATAATGTAAATTAAGAGCTATAATTCAAACATAAGGGCATTGGGCAATTTTTTTTTTGTGTGTTGTGTATGTTTAAATTAGTGTATGTAAATTAAGGGCTGTATGAATTCGAATACACCAAGGGCAATGGGCAGCCAGCAATGAGCATGCCCCAAATCAAATAATCAAACATCAACAACACATATTCATGACATTCAAGATATTGTAGCTAGAGGTGACGATTAACATGATTAACAGTTGATGCATTGTGTATGTTTAGTGTACATGTATGTAAATTAAGGGCTGTATGAATTCAAATACAACAAGGGCAATGGGCAGCCAACAAGAGCATGCCCCAATCAAATATTCAAACAACGTCAAACAACACATATTCACAATATTCAACATAATTCATAAGCTACACATCAACAATGTAGCTGGGAGGTCATGATCAGATTTTTTTTTTTTTTTTGTAAAAATGCATTGTGTATGTTTATTGTATGTAAATTAATGGCTGTATGAATTCAAATTCAACAAGGGCAATGGGCAGCCAACAACGAGCATGCCCCAATCAAATATTCAAACAACACATATTCACAACATTCAACATAATTTATAAGCTACATATATAATAATGTAGCTGGAAGTTTTTTTTTTTTTTTTTTTTTTTTTTTTTAATGCATGTTTAATGTATGTATATTAAGGGCTGTATTCAAATACAACAAGGGCAATGGGCAGCCAACAACGAGCATGCCCCAATCAAATATTCAAACAATAACAAACAACACATATTCACAATATTCAACATTATTCATAAGCTACACATCAACAATGTAGCTGGGAGGTCATGATCAATTTTTTTTTTTTTTTTTTTTTTTAATGCAGTGTGTATGTTTTGTGAGGCATGATGCAAGATGTAAGTGTAAAATGCTCTGTGTGAGTAGTTGTGTTATAAATTTATAAGAATTTTTAGATGCATATGGACAATGGGCTTTATTTTGGAGGATTAATGTATTTAAATTGATTTTAGTGTAAAGGCTATTATAATAATACTTGTGCAATGTGCAACCTATAGATGCATGCATGTCTAAAACATTCATGAACGATATTTAAAAATAAACATTGTTGCTAACAAAGGAATCAGCTAAATAGATTGTCATGAATTGAAATTTTCCATTTTGTTAAACTGTTTAGGCTGTCTCTACAGTCTAGCACATCAGAGTTGCATTAAAAGTATGATTCAGTGTTTTCCTTAAAAACTGGTTACAAGG
The DNA here is from genome assembly GCF_032062105.1 of Saccostrea cuccullata. Taxonomy (NCBI): domain Eukaryota; kingdom Metazoa; phylum Mollusca; class Bivalvia; order Ostreida; family Ostreidae; genus Saccostrea; species Saccostrea cuccullata. Next base: position 7,112 of record NW_026941315.1, read on the forward strand.
CAAATTGACCGCTTCAATTGACAAAAATGTTGCTTTGAAACAGAATTTAATGTTAGGTACTCGACTGATAATTTGTTCATAAACATCAGCTCCTAGCCTGTTACAACTGATCTCTAACCCCTTACTCTGAAATAAGGGAAAACACTGTATATGTATGGTGCCTAAACTCGTTAGACACTACCTATAAATTTAAAGAGAGGTTAAAAGGAGATATAGCAGAAATAAAACTGTTTACACTAAGTTAGGCAAAACCCTACACCAGGAATTATCATCAGATTCTACATGTATGATATGTTCCAGATTTCTACATGAGCACAACACTCCTGCTGGAAGTGGGTATAAATTTATCTGGCTAGAATTTGATAAAACCATCCAAAATATCGAGAGAAAATTTTAAATTGTATTTAGAATGTACCTTATTTTTATCTGAAATCCTTTTTTTTTTTTTTTTTTTTTTTAAATTAATTTGTCTTTGAAAATTTTTAAGCAGCAAAAATGTGAATATAGGGCTGATAAGGTACATATTCGATTCCTGACCTATAGGCTGCATGATGAATTGTACCCATTTGCTTGTCACAATTTGCAACCAGTAATTGTTGATTACAGAATTTTAAATATTGATCTGAATTGTAATTTATGAGAAATTTTTATAAATTAGTGCATCTCGGGCGGTCAGGAGCACGATTATTTCAAACACTGTTGAGAAACATGTCAAGTGTCAATTATGGTAATTTAAGTGATAATACCAATATTACTTATTTGTATTTTATAAACTTAACAATAGGTAAATAACAAGTTAATTTAAATTTCCCATGTCAGACTGATTTACAAGTCTGAAGAAGTCATGACTATATTAAAACAATTTTATCAATAAATAACTTGCTTTCAGTGCATTAATTTTATTTTATTTCCTGAATTTTACCATTAAAATGGAACCCCTGAATTGTTGTTCATCGAGAGCAAAATAAGAAGAATAAATCTATGCGCAATTCTAAAATTAAACTAAATTTATAAAGTTTCAATTCTGATATTGACTTAACGGACAGAAGTATTGTTCTTGATCCCACTTACCTTTTATGAAACCGATTCACAGGTAATAAAATATTTAGCGAATTAGTGGACTAAAACTGAAAGTAAACATTAAGTAGTGTTTTTCTTAACTGGAAGTTGAATGTTCATACTAAACTACAAAACCAAATCCGGGGAAAAATCACTTGTCAGATCGCTTAGTCTCGTTCAACCAGACCCTCGGCTGTCTCCGTAAATCTCCGACCACCCAGAGGGTCTGGTAAAGATACGTATTATCATTTGTGACGCCAAAACGAGGCTTACCGAAATTCTGGTAAAGTTTTTGATTGGCTGAGAAGAACACACCTACACGATTTAAATAAATACATGATAAATCAGCAGAAAAATAACTTAAAGATGTGTAAAAGTTATATGTCTAAAAGTTAAAGATGTTAGATAGGAATTGTTTACGGTAATGCCCACCAGTTATAGGTAAGTGTGTTTTATTATGTCTTGCAAATATTCTGTACGAAAGCAAAAGTGAAAGTAGTGTAGCCTTACCTGCGTAATACACATTCCTTCGATTGATAATGTAATTTCTCGTTTGGGGTCCCAAATTAAAGAATAGTTTATCAATATAAAGTCACAATCAAGAAGAAGAAACACATTTAACATTCGTTTTCAAAAAGGATCTTTAAAATGAAAACAAGATAGCGCCCTCTGACGGTTACAAACGCTTACGTGATTCTTTACCAGACTCTCTGCTGGTCGGAGTTTACGGAGACAGCCGAGCGTCTGGTTGAACGAGACTACAGATCGCTCAGCAAATACCCGGATAATTGCGGGGTCTAGAATAATCGTGTTAAAATATTAGTTATTAAATCAATCTAGTAAGTGCAAACGACCCTAGTTTTAAAATATCGATCATATCTAACTGCATCGACATGTAACGTTAATTTTAGAGTTACTCCCCAGTCCCGATTTTAATATTGAATATTAGGCTTGGCGCCGACCCCCCCCCCCCACATTTAACTATGTATTTTAAATACATTTTTATCTAACTAGACCTTCTATTTATAACTAAGACCCCATCTAACAAGCTTTACAGAATGTCCACGCCCCCCCCCCCCCGGAAATCCATTAACATCGGGGACAAGTGGCTTACTATACCTAATCCTATATTAAAAGCTGAAAATATCACTTTTTAAAATACCTTCTCCAAATCAGTTAATAATTTCAATGACTGCTTCAAATTAATAATACACAATAACATGCTGGAAAATTTTTACCGACCCAAGATGATGCTGGAATATTGAAAAAGGAAGTTGCAACCAAAGCGCCCTCAGGTGTTTTTATTAAAAGGGGGAATGATCAACTAAAATATTTTACAAGAACGATAATCACTAGGAATAAGTACTGAGATTTAGGTAAAGCATTTAAATATGCACTTCCTTCGATAAAAGCAGCTAAATCAGAGTGAATTAGCTTTGAATAATATTTTTAATCCAAACTAAACAATGTTTTACACTTTTCGATGAAATGCTTTTTAAAAAATATGGAAAAAGAGTTATTGAGAATTATCAAAATGAAGCTTGAAAGACATTTTTTGTGCTATACGTTTTATTTATTCATTTTTTTGTAACTTAATACATGTAGAAGGCAAGACTAATCAAAGTATTGAAAGAATTGAAAACCGGGATTTAATTCTTCGAGTATATAGTCTGATCTAAAATAAGTACATTTTTAATTTGTTTTCCTTTTTGCCATTGATTTTCAACAGGTAGAGTTTGTATGATGATGATTTAAAACAACTTCTCATATACCAGTAATTAAAATTAACAGTCCAGACCCCCAATATATGTTATGATTTTCATAATATTTCCAAGAAATTATCGCATATTTTCTATTCAATAAGCATTTTTTCTTACAAATTAAAAAAATCAGTATTAGAATAGTGAAAATAGAGAACATGTGTATTTTAAATTTTAAATTCTTAAAAGTTTCAAACAAACAGTACTTTCGCCGTCAACTACATGTAGAATCACTGATGCATGTAAATTGTCAAGCGACCTCACGCATGTTTATTCTTAAACGCCCAATTCACCATATTATCAAATTGCTAAAAGTCAAAACAGAATACAACCACTAACAAGACATCAACGAGAACAACGTGAAACATGAAACTCTTCAACAATTTCAATATTTCGAAAAGCCCGCGCTATTGAAAATAGTCCGCTTACAATATACATTCAGTAGCGTATGTGAACAAATTGTTATATCACGATTATCCCAAGAAAGCAAATATCAATTTCTTTTTAGTTTAATTTTAAGCGAAAATATTGATCATTAACTTTACCAACCAACTTAAAATATTTGTTTCAATATCGTCTCGGGACTATTTTGTTCATCGGAAGTGTCTGATTTGACACTGTTTGGTTTTTTGTTTTCTGTGCTATTTTTAGTAAGACAGATAAAGCCAGGACTAAAAATCCATTTTTGAAGAAGACATTCTCCTCAAAATACAACTTTTATTTAATAATAATTATTTATAATAAACATTTTTTTTTTAAATTATCAGTATATACACGTTGCTTTGTGAGCCTAGTAACACTTTTCATGAGTATTTTAAATTAATTAACTACTGAACTGTAAAATCCATAGGAATGTCTTACATTAAAACATAGATTATGCATTCAGTTTTATGTGTGTTCATTTATTTATAAATGCTCTCAATCAGTGATGAACCTAAAATAAAAAGAAATCAAATTCTGCTTTAAATGTTCATTTACTTTATGTCCTTTTTTCTTCATTTAGAGAAACTTTTGTTAAAAGATAGTGTAATTAATAGCAATCCTTTTTGAAAACTAAACCTTTGAGAGAACGTTTTTCTCAAGAGACAATATTCCTAAAAAATGTGCCCTTTGTGCAATTCCTTTCACCATGAAGATTCAAACTATTTATAAGATCTTATACAAAGCAAAAAATAAACTTACCAGATATAGAATTTTGTCTATTTTTTGTGAGTTCTCAAGGTCAGACACTGATTGAAGCATTGTTTTATTTGTTGTCATTATATCCTTGTTTAAGTTCTCCACAGAAGTGTTCAATCTCAAAGATAATTGTTCATATTTTTTCAGCATCATTTCCGGGAATTTCTTATCAATGTCCAAAGTATGTTTATTTAAGTCCAAAAGAGTCACTGACAGGTACCGAACTTCAACTTTAAGATCCGCAAGTACTACACTAGTGTTGGTCTCAAAACGTTCTCTTTTATCCTCCAACTCTTCCACAATCTGTTGAATGTGTTCGTCGACTTTGGTGAAATTTTCTGTAACAGCTCTGAAAGTTTCTTCATAGCGCCTGTTTTTTAGCTCGAGTCTTTGGTTTTCTCTTTTTAGTTTCTCAACCACCTGTTTTAAGGCGGCCACTTGTTCATCTGTATTCTTCTGGGATGTTTCCAATGTGTTCATACTTTTCTTCATATCGATCATGTCCTTCATTAAGGCGTGAATGTTCTTCACCAGTGACATTCTAATGATTGTTTCTTGGTTCAGTAATTGTCGGAAGACGTCCGTATTTTTCGAGTCCGTGTCACTGATGTCCAGCAGAGATGAACTGTTGCCACTGCTGTCCGTGAATATGGACTATCCATTTATTTGTATGAGAAAAGCAAACAATAACGTAAACAGAAGTGCTTGCTTCATGTTGAAAATCAGAAAAGTGATATCGGACCAAATATAAAATTGCAAATATATGCAAATTTATACATTTGCATATAAACTTTGACCTTTTCTATTGCATGACACATGCGCAAAATGCAAATTTGTTAAGCATGAGTTGGTAGAAATTAAAACCGTTTTCTTCTTTTATTGACGTAAGTTAACTTCCTCTTTAACGTTTTTGTTCTTTTCATCATGACGTTAAAAGAAATTCTTATAGAAGTAAAAGTCAGATAAAGAATATTTGAAATGTACGTTTATGTTAAAAGAAAAAGCTTCGATGACGACATTTTCTTCAGTATTGAAAAATGTTTATATTCTTATTGATTTTGTTTGAATTATATTCTTTTTTGGGTGTGGGGGGTGTGGGGTCTTTTCATTCCATAGAATAAAAAGGGAAATTTATCTCAAAGTATATGACCGGTTTTTTTATACTCATTGCTTAGGCCATAAAAGGACATGGACATATTTTCAACTGATTCTTTAAAAATCAAAGATAATGTTCATAATTCCTAATAACATGTGTAATTAAGCTTTTCAATTGATCAGCAAAATTTGAACATCCTTTGTTGATTTACACAATAGATACAAAACATAAATTCTACACTATATCAAAGCCCGTGCCTTGTTTTTGTTTACATATTGAAAATGTTTATAACGAAACAAGATTCAGTAAATCATAAGAAACTGTATAATGGTACTGTATTTAGGATTAACTTCTTTATTGGAAAATAATCTGCATATTAGTATATTTAACCTATGTAAATAAAAACCTGACACGGGCCTTCTTTGCATAACAAAGGTTTTTCTCCACAACTGAGACTCAAATTTTTGATAATCATCAAAAATACCTTAGTTAGGCAATTGTTAGCACAAAAAACATGTAAAATGTAAATTTGAAAATTGTCAGCTTGAACTTGACCATGTCCCTTTAATACCTTTAGCATTTTAAAAATTTCCAGGTTAATGTGTTTAAGGGAGAATAAATGCCTTAACATGTGCTCACAATACAATTTTAACATAGACCGTTATTATTTTGATAAATGTTATTTTGTAGTCTCTTTTCAAGCCTTCTATATAAACCTATATGTAATCTTCCTGCAGTACTAGTAAAAGCAGTGAATTACCAATGGTCGAAGAGATTCATTTAAGGATTCATATTATTTTAGTAATTTTGCGTTTGTTCATGATTTGAAGTTTACAAATATTCCATTTGTAATTTCCTAAATAGCTTTAACCCTTTCCCT
>NW_026941316.1:0-131502 GCF_032062105.1 Saccostrea cuccullata
GTAACTGCCTGCTTCTGAAAGGAGCAATAAATCACTGTGACCACTTGGGGAATTCTTCACTAGCCACACAAAGGTTATCAGTAATTAAACTACAGGGACTCTAGATTTAGGGAAGGAGATCTAACAGGTCACTAATGACCATGAAATAGGAGGTGGAGCTTAGCTCTTGCCATTTTGCCGGGAAATCTTTCTGATTCAGAATTGAACCTATTTTACTTCATTAAAAGCACCTAAATAAAGAATAGAACCTCCCATTCTTGTGAATATGCATAGGAAATATGGATAACTGACAGGTATCCAAAGCTGAATCTCCAAGGTGTAATATATTTCCAGCTTTGGCAGACTTTGTTGTGTAATGGGTTTTTGCCCTCTACTGTAAAGTAAGATCAGACAGTTGGTGGTATTATTTGAAAGGATTCAGCTCTCTTATTTATTGACCAATTTCTCTGAAAACTGGCCAGAATGCGTCTCAAATGTGTGTTCACAAAACCGTATCTCGGATTTTTGATATCTTGCTCAGTTCTCGAATTACTGGGGGAAATGTAGAATTAGGCTAATAAATTGGTAACATTGAAAGACAAATGGATGTAACTTTTGAATAAGAAGATTTATCAAAAATCTAAGATACGGTTTTAAAGTTCAATCTTTTATCTACATTGAGGCAAAATTTTGACTTTGAGAGGTGGAATACAAAAAAGTTGATTTATAAAATATAAATGCACTAATATTTACATTCAAATATTAATAATTTTTTAATAAGATAAAAATGAAAATTAAAATTAGGATCATTAAATAGTGAATTTAATAAGCTTTCAAATGATATATACTTTTAATATGTTATCTTTGTTAATGAAAGAATTACAAGCAAATTAAATTTTGCACTTTGGAAACCTTTGGTGTATCCTTAAACGCAAAACTATGCATTTAATCGCAATAATCATTGCGTTTAAATGCAAAACACTTTGCGATTAATCGCTATAATTATTGCATTTAATCGCAATATTATTGCGTTTAAACGCAAAAATTATTGCGATTTAACGCAATATTTATTGCGTTTAAACGCAATAATTATTGCGTTTATTCGCAATAATTTTTGCGTTTAATCACAATAATATTGTGATTAAATGCAATAATTATAGGGATTAATCGCAATAATATTGCGTTTATTCGAAATAATTTTTTGCGTTTAATCGCAATAATTTTTTGCGTTTAATCGCAATAATTATTTGCATTTAAACACAGTTATTTGTTGCATTTAAATGCAATACTCTTTGCATTTTTTCGCAATAATCCTTCCTTGTAAGGATCATTTTGCATTTAACCACAATGATTCAGTGCTGTAGTTTGAAATCAAACATCAGCTAGCCAAAAATTATTATGAATATTATGGTCTGATTCTTTAAAGAACCGTTTGGTTCTGTGTCTTTTTGTAAAATGTCGCAGTGTGTGAGATTTGAAGTTAAACAATGGCATCCTAAGTAAACAACCAGAGTTTCTTAAACCTGTTAGAATCCAACACTTTTAAAGCAGCCATTAATCAATTTCTTAGGTATCACAGCAAATCAAAAATGTTTCAGTGGTATTAATAGCCATATCAATTTGGTAGTACAAATCGATCAATCTGTTTTCATATGGTTTATTTTTGATTTCATATGATTCCATCTCCTAAATTTTCGTGTTCTCGTGTTTACTGTATGTGATCAAAGGAAAGGTTGTGAATATACAGGAATATAGATATCTATACATGCTAAAGCTTTGTTTCATTCTAAGGTTGTCTTTGTTTTAACTGACTGACACGTCTTTCTTCTCTTTAAATCCATACCAATGAATTAATAATTCAGAAAATGCTTGTTCAGAAGAATCTGATTCTATAATGCTTAACAATACACAATTCTCCTCATAGGTTAATGTACAAAAGAAAAAAGAAACGAATATTAACGTGGATCCACTGCACTCTTCAAAAATCAATAGAAATGATTGATTATTGCGTTTAAATGCAAAAAAATATTGCAATTAAACGCAAAAATATTGGCTTTTAATCGCAATATTATTACGTTTAATTGCAAAAAATTGCGTTTAATCGCAATCTTTTGTGATTAAACGCAAAGTGTTTTGCGTTTAAACGCAATGATTATTGCGATCAAAGGCAAAGTTTTGCGATTAAACGCAATAATTATTGCATTTAAACGCAATAAAAAATATTTCTTTCTCTGAACTGGCCTCAACGGGCTTCTGTAGACCAAGTTACCAGAAAATAATATTTTTCAAAAGTAAATATATTTTTAATTTATGAACTTATTTTACTTGATGAAAAACTGTTCAACCTCCATTTATATAAAAGAAAAAAAATTAAAGAGATACATGTACACGTCTTACTTTACCAGTCAGATCTAATTAATTATTAATTAGAATTTGTGTCTAGTAAGTTTCATTCATACTAGTAATGGAAGGATGGTAATAATACTTCAACAAGAAAGTGTTTGTTAATTTGTTAATGAAGGAATTAATACCAGGGGTAGTTGCAAACATTGCAGAAAAAATATATAATCCACATAAAGCAGGATATATTTTTTCTACAATGGCTGCAACCACTTATATCTGCGTTGCTTTTCATTCAAACATATAAGACACAGAAAAAGATGTTTTAATTTCTGGAATTTAATGATGTGAATATCCCCACATGTTAAGTATAAACAGAAAAGAGACAATGCATTGAAAATTTTAATGTCTAAATTAAAATGTATATAATCCGTTATTGAAATATTGAATAATATATTATTGTGTAAAAAAAAAACCTGCAGTCACATCCCATTTTGAACACCTATAGACAATATACAAACATACATGCATTTATGTTTGACACTGTATCAAGAAACAGGGAGTTTAATATTCATTTCCTTGCAAACCTCCTTAATACAACTAAGTAATGTATGAAAGTCCTCAGGAAATAGCTGGCCAATGGTCCCAATCCTGAAACAGTCTGCATTCAACACCTTTCCAGGGTATATCACCAGGCCTATAAAAATGAAAGAGGTTCTACATTTTGGGTTTTGAAACAAAGCAAATGGTTTGATTGTTCTTTACACTATTGTCTACAATGAAATGAAGTCAGTTCAGGGTTATCCTTCAGCTCAGATTGGCCTGGGAATTTCCCCACCTATATACATGTATAGTGAAGTTATTTCGAAATTCTTCTTCAACTTTCTGTAAGAGTAGGAAATCCAGATCCCCTTCTACTTTCTGAATTAAAATTCAATCAGGGGATATAAAGTATATCAATGACTTCTTTGGTCATCTTTTGTCTGTTGTCCTTTAATTTTCAGTCTCCCCAAAGAAACTATACTGAGAAAATGTTAGCCAAACTTTAGATTGACTGTTATAGGGCTGGATATCTGCTTGGAAATTTTGTAATGTGATACACTGAAAATATCTTCACATTTCAAAGCTATATTCCTTGTCACAAGACATTCTTTTGGATACCAATGATTTTGACCTTGGAGTTTCACCTAATTTTGAAAAACTTTAAACCATCGCCATAACTTATGAATAGTTAGTGCTATGGCTTTTATATTTTGCAGGTGTATTTCTTATGACAATGTCTTCCACTGAGTACCATCAATTTTGACCCTTTGACCTTGACCTTGGAGTTTGACCCCTTTTTATGAGAAAACATTAACCTTGAACATATCTGTTGAGTGGTTGATGCTTGGGTTTTCATATTTACAAAGTATATTCACTGACACAGGCCCTTTCCTTAGATAACAATATTTTTATGCCCCCGTAATCGAATATTCAAGGGAATATAGTTTTTGTCATGTCCGTCCATCTGTCTGTCTGTCTTTCTGTCTGTTTGTCCGCAAAAAACTTTAACCTTGTCCATAACTTTTGATTTAGTGAAGCTATGACTTTCATATTTCACAAGTGTATTCCCTGTGACAAGACCTTTTTTTGGGTGCCACCAAATTTGACCTTTTGACCTGGGAGGTTGAACACTTTTACACTAAAATTCCAAACTTTTACTTTGGTTATAACTTTTGAACAGTAGATACTATGACTTTCATACTTCACATATGTATTGTGACTTTCATTGGACACCAACAACTTTGACCTTTTGACCTTGGAGGTTTCCTTATTTAAAAAAAAACCTTTAACCTCTGTCATAAATTTCGAACGGTAAGGGCTAGGGCTTTCATACTTCACAAATGTAATCCTTGTGAGAAGACCTTTCATTGGATACCAACAATTTTAACCTTTCAACTTGAAGTATGACCTACTTTTTTAATAACAAACCTTGACTATAACTTTTGAAGGGTTGGGACCATGGCTTTCATACTTCAGATATGTAATCCTTGTGATAAGACCTTTCATTGGATACCAACAAATTAGACCCTTTGATCTTGACCTTGGAGTTTGACCTACTTTTTAAAAACTTTAACCTTGGCCATAATTTTTGAACGGTTAGGGCTAGGGCTTTCATACTTCAAATATGTAATCCTTGTGACAAGACCTTTCTTTAAAAACTAACAACTTTAACCCTTTGACCTTCTCCACTACATTGCCATAAGGGGGCATCAGTGTTTTGCAAACACATCTTGTTTATATCATAGCCCTGATCTTGGAGTTTGACTTGCATTTGAGAAACTTTAATCTTTGCTATAAGCTGCTGTATGGGGGCATCAGTGTTTCACAAACACATCTTGTTCTCTAAATGATTGAAAGTAAGCTCCCAGCAGTACATTCTGTATTTTGATTTGACTTTGAGGAAAATGTTTGTAAAAAATGTTTGAAAGTTCATCTAAGTCAAATAGTAAATAAAAGTTGAAGAAACCAGTGATCCCATTTTCAGAACAGTAATGAAGTCAAAGATACAAAATTTAGATAACTTTATTCCTGGTCATTACTTAACCATCAATGTAGGGTGCAATGACTTCATAAACATTATGGGTAGTTTAATTGTTATTTGTGAACTCTGATTGCACTGTTCTGAAAACAGGACATTTGGTAAACAGATTATTTAACCCTCTATAATAGCTTCCCAGCAGAATGTCTTATTTAATAAACTGTAAATATTGAAGAGATCTATGGGCCACAATGCTCACCTGATATACTTTGGCCTATATGTTTCTTCATAAGTAGATTCCTGTCCCTACATATTTTGATTTAATATCAATATCAACTTTTATGTCCCCAACCACCAAAGGGATCACAATATGAACACATTTCAATCTACACTACCTGAGGATACGTCCATTAAATATGACTGATCATGATTTTGAAAGATATTTCCTATATATTCCAATGTAAAAGTTTGACCTCTTGTCGTGACCCCCTCCTATTCCCAAGGGTCAAAATATGAACAAATTTGAATCTTAAGTATGAAGCTGTAATTAAGTTTCATCTTTTCTGACCCTGCGGTTCTCTCAAATTATTTCTCCTTGAAAGAGGGTGTGGCATTTACTAGTAACATTTAAATATGCTTTGTGGCAAGTTTGAAAATTGGCCCAGTGGCTATTGAGAACATGTTGAAAAATGTGTTAAGTTTACAGCGACATATGACAGACAGACACCAGACTTTTTCTGATCAGAAAAGCTCATTTTGGCTTTTGGCTCAGGTAAGCTAAAAACTTTTTCAAGGTCACAACATTTTTTTCTCAACTTCAATCAAAATTTTGGCATAATGCATTTTAGTCCATTACCATGTTACTCAAATTTATTTTCGCTTTTTTTGTTTTATAATAAATTTTCAAAACTATGTCTTTTAATGTAAACAATGCATTTCAAATAATGTAATCTGCTGTCTGTTTAATTAAACAATCATGTCAATGTGACGTCAAACATAAATAAATTATAAATATCCTTACATATAAGAAAAATATCTTGAAGAAAATTATCATTATGTACTAGTCTCTTTTTAGCGTGAAGTTTTGGACGGGTGTCTCATGGTACCCCAAAAATGACCAACAGAGAGACATTGTCCAAAAAGCATGTCTATTATATCTTAAATCAGAAACACTGATTTGATCATTTGAACATTGATTCCAAATTCATTTATCACATAATTTTGGTACAAAATCTATCACAAGAGGTCCACAGGCTGCAGTGTGCATCTGGGTCAATTGGCCCTGCTGTTCAGCAGCAGATTTTTTCACCTTTTTTTTCATGAAAAATTTGAACTCTTTTGTCCCAAAAGTTTAATACGATTTATCCAATTGTTTTAATTCAATTTGATAGACATGGCCTTGCTGTCTGTATGCTTTATGCAAAATTCCCCCTAACTTTCCATAACCACATACCCTAACACCTGTAAAGACTACTCTCTAAATATATGGAATATAAGGATAAAAGGAGTGAGACACTTTTGATTTTGGGATCACTTGGTCAAAATATACTTTTAAACTTTTGATCAATTGATTCCAAAATCAAAATTGTCTTTCTCCTAGTAATCATACATTCCAAATATTTAAAGAGTAAGTTATTATTTTGTAAGAAAGTGTTTTCATGATGGCAACTATTGTTCTTGGCCTTTGACCAAAGCAGCCCCAAAAGTTAACCATGTTCTGATCTCTTCAATAAAGGTCGTAACTATGAAGTTTGTTAAATCACAAAGACTTTTTGCACCATGTGAATGTGTTAATGGATAGATGGATGTAGTGATCACTATAGGCACCTGCATTTTAATGCCAGCCCTAATAATTTTCAAAATTTCAAATATTTCGAAACAAACTCAAAGAAAAATAACATAGAACTCCAAACAGCTTTGCCAATGATCTCATTCCACAACTTTTCCTTTAAATCAAATACATGTATAAATGAGATCAACAAAAAAGTGAGATCAATGTGGCAAAATATTCTAAAGTGTTAACAAACTTTACCAGTCAACTTTGCATCTACAAGACATACATAAAAGGGCTTTAAAAATTGTAAAGGATCTAATTTTAAAAACTGATTTGAGAAGATTACTCTGGTTGTGAGTAAAATGGAGACTCACCTTTTTCATTTAATTTACTGTAGAAAGTTTTAAAGTCAAAGTTAGGGTCATTAGGGAATTTGTATGAGGTGATGATATAGCCTTTATGTTCTGGGCCAAGGAATTCTTCAAATCCCAGCTTCTTCATTCCCTCTTGTAGTATTCTCCTGTTCTCTTTATATCTGAAAAACAAATACATGTAAAAATGATTCAGTCATTTATCCTGTGATCTTTATCTTGAGTAGACATAAACACATTTATTTTATGACCTATTTGTATTCATAATTCACAAACTTTAGGCCCTTTTCATAATGCTTTTATATCATCCTTTAATCACCATAAAAATGAATTCTTTTGAAAATTTACCCTAAGGAGAAATACATAAAAAAATTTTAAGTTCTACAAGGAAGTTTTGTTTTAAATACTAGCTCTGAAAATATTCAGTGGTCATACTTGAAAGAATGTGAGGCCCGTGTGCCACAACACTCACTGGATTGTCATTTATGGTCCACCCATTTTACAGGGGTCATTTGAACAATCACATTTATTCATGCTTTGCTGCTCTTGAGTAGAAGAGTTTAATGAAGACTTTTCCCTATTGAATCCCTTTAATGGCTCCACCCTACCCCAAGGTACCATGACCTGAACAAATTAGAATCCATACAAGCTCAGGAAGCTTTAAGATATTGAAGTTACATTTTTTCTGGCCCAATGGTTCTTGAGAATTTTTTTTAAAAAGTTTTCCTTTATATATCAAAAAAGAACACTTAGATCTGCAATAATAAAACACTTCCACAAAATATACACAGGAAGATGAATGGAACCTACATTTCTGAGTATATCATTAGTTGTTTGTACTGCTTCTCAATAAAACATAAATGTGACGTGTGTTATTTTATTGAAAATTTATTGCCAGACCTTATCTGCAATATCTGAAATACAGTTCTCCCATTACACATTTTTTGTGCACATATTTTATCATGAAGTGATTCTGATATTTATAACCTTCTACATGAGAAATTATGATCAAAACTCATGTTGGTTCAGGTGTACATTAGAGTGCTTTTGCTGATATCACATAGTTTGTTTTTGCACCAACTTTTTTTTTTAATTGCATGTTTATAACGTTCAGTTGACACTAAGATTACTTATTGCCAATGTTATCTCTAGGATCCTTAACGTTTACCTGTATATCCTGTTATATTACATTTCAGCATTTTTAATATTTTCATTTGTGTTGGATTATAATGAAATAAAAGTGGAAGCTTAATGTGTTGAACATAGACTTAGTAATAATGAAACATTTATGAGCTTTGTATCAGTTGCTCACAGATTGCATATGAGTATGAGAAACTACAGATACCGTGAGCAACTCTTAAAATCATACACTTCCTTGTGATTCAAAGTACCTACACACTGGCTTCTACATGTAACTGTGACCTTGAACTTGGCAAAATGACCTTGGTTTAAAAAACAGATAGATCATCTGGTCATAAGTAATCTTTGTCTAAAATATTTATATCCCATGTTTCCCCACTAAGAAGTTATTGATATGACATGATTTTTTATTACTTTATTGCAAAGGCTCAATTAGAACTAATTTTTATAAGTTATCCCTTGGAAATAATTTTATGAGTTTTACCTCAAAATCAACAAACCAGGTATGTCTTCTTAAAGTCAAATTAAATTCTATTGCAAAAACTCAAGAAAACTGGATTATCATCTGTGACAATTTTATGCAATACATAAGTTTCCAACTTCGACCCTTTGACCTCAAAATCCATAGGGCCAAGTCTTGCAGTCATAGGGATTTATGATAGAAAAATTTCATTGCAGATACAATGATAGGTAAACCCAAATTAACATCCTCTGCTTTTAACCAAAGCAGGCAACAAAAAGAGGAGGCCTTGCATTACAAACCTGTTAGCTCTTCCCACAATATCGCCTTCTTCCTCAAACTCTTTGATAGCCTGACAGAAGGCCAGCATGCAGTGTGTGGGGGGAGTAAATCGGAACTGTCCCGTCTTCTCTAGACCATCATACTGATCATACAGGTCCAAACACAGACTGCCAGAGTTACCTGTAATTCAAAGTCATACTGATCATACAGGTCCAAACACAGACTACCAGAATTACCTGCAATTCAAAGTCACCGCTAGTAAAACATTTGTTTATAAATTTCAAATGCTCAAAATATCTTCCATAAGAAACTCCATATATTCCGAAATTGTATGATAAAATTATATCATTTTCCTCTTTTATATCTGTTCATGATTTTTTTTTCTATATAGCATTATATAGCAATTTTATGAATTATCTTAAATAATGTTGTACTCCTTGGGTGGCTAAAAAATTGTCAAAAAACAGCAATAATTGTTTATCAATATTCATACATGTACTAATACATGTAGATTGTAAGCTGTCACAATATAATAGACTTGGCTATATCAACAAATCCTTTCATGATATAAATGCAAATTTTTATATAATAAACGAACTTAAAGTGCGATTTTCACTTTCATGTTAATTTAAAAACCTATTTCATAGCAGGAAGTTCCAAATGTGGCTGAATGCATTATGCTGTATTATAATTAAAATTTTATGAATTTCAGTTATCAGACTTCATCAGCACTTCAAATCAGATCAGGCTGGTACAGATTCCATAAAACTCAAACTTATATCCTGCAAATCAATCCAATAAAACTGTTTTTTTCATTCACATGTTTTTCCTCCAATGAAAATCAAATGAAGCTATACATTTTCTTATGTTTGTTCTATTGAAAAGGTCTATACACAATGAAAATTGGGAATGTAAATTATTGAATTTATTTTATGTGTGCCAGGTACATGTAGCTGCATTATGCAACTAATGATAAACAGGTTTTTTGTTTTGATGCTTGATGCAAATTATTCTTTAATACTTCCTTCTTCTCCAACAAACACATACTACAAAGCCTTTGGTTTCTATTAAAGTACATACCCTACACATATCACCAAAAACCAGACAAAACCTGAAACCAACACCTCTAAGTTAATTCTATCCATGATTCTCACAAAGAGATTCCTTTGAGATGATCATCTTTAAAACAACTGTACATGACTGTGTAAATTTCTCCTATTAAGGTCTCTTTGTGCAAACTTGAAGTGTTTCTCTCCAGTTTTGATTTTGCATTTGTTTATTAACACAGGTGCTAGGACCTCTGTATACCATTTAGGTTTGTCAGAAATAAATACTTGTGACACCAAAATTTCCAATGTTTCTTAAAACTACTTGATAAAAGAAAGTGACATGTGTCCAAGAAATATATCAGACATACACCCCAAAATATTCAACATTCCATATATTATGACATCATGTGTAGATCGGTAAACAACTTATAATTTTGCACTTTCTGTAAACAATGTTTTACCTAAATCTGGCACCCTAGTTGGAGAAATCTATGTAAAATAATTCTATGTACATGCATGTATAAAAAAATTCTGAAGAAGACACACATGAAGAGAGACAAATGCTTCTAAACTTTAAACTTTACTGACTGGATTTAAGGACAACATGCATTTTGTCAGACCAGAGAACTTGTCTTAGGGTGCTAGGCTATAGAAACAAACAGAGGTTTGAAGACATTGCATATTAAGAATCCATTCAAAAAAAATTTGTTACACCCTAAAATTTTTGTTAAGAATTGTTTCAAATACAATGTGTTGAATAATTTCACATTTATTTTGCTGCAGAATTACATTTCATAGCAATCCAACATCTCACATATTGATCCAATAAACTTTAAAGACAGAGGTTTCTGGACAAAACTACATCCAGAGACAAAAGTGTTTAAAATTTTCATTTATACATGTACTAACGTACACTATAGAAACAGGTTTCTAATAATTATATAAGGTGTCCCACAAACACTAAAACATTGGTTGTTATTAATCTTTAATTGGGTATTCTATCCTTCACATCTCTCACCTTTACACTGCAGCAGCTGTTCTGTCTTTACGATCGCATAAGAGAATCCTGGGATACCCTGCAGACACTTGTTGACAGAACTGACCAGAAAGTCCACCTTAGCTCTCTCTAGATCAATAGGTACTGCTCCAAAACTGCTCATAGCATCCACAAAATATACACAATCTGAAACAGTTACAGTAAAACTCGGTTATAACGAAGTCACTGGGACCTATGAAATTACTTCACTATATCCGTAATTCGTTATATCCATATAAGAAATTTGTTAAATTTATATAACTGGGGATCCAAGATAACTTAGCTATATCCGTGAATTCGCAATATCCGTGTTCGTACTAAACGAGTTTTACTGTATATACAAATAATTTGCTTACCGGGTAGATATATTTCATAAGATATTTTGTATTGAAAAACTTTGTGCTGCTTGTAGTATTTTGTAAAAATTCTAAAACCATACAATAAAAAAAAACCTTTCTTACTTGGTAGATGTTTTTTAACCATCTGACCCACTTCTTCCACAGGGTTGATAACTCCTGAGCTAGTTTCACAGTGAACCACGGCTACCATGGTGAATGATGGGTCTTCTCTCAGAATCTGCTCTACTTTATTCACGTCCACCATACTGTTTTCTGCAAAACCCTCTAAACGGAATGGGATTCCTAATGTCTCACAAATTTTCCCCATCCTTTTTCCATATGCTCCATTTTCAAGAATTAAAGCCTGAAATTTTTTTTTTAAAAAAGTCTCTGATGAGAATGTAGCTCTACCTGTTTGAACGGTCTTGGCAAAAAATTCCCTTGTAATGATCACTTTTTAAATACCAGTATTTCATTATATTTGTAAGTACAGTAATATAACCAGACATTCATTTCTAGAGAGCAGATAATATTAGTGTGTGTGGTTTTTGTTGTTGTTTTTTGGTGTCTTTTTTAACATGCTGACTGTATAATCAGTAAATCTTTATGTAGGTATTTTGAAGATGGAGTCTAGGTTTCATTCTGATCAGACAGAAAAAGTTGCAAGCTATAATCTTTTGTCTTCCATTGTATTGTTTTCATTCTTTTTAAGCCAATATTAAGTCATTAATTCAATGAAGTCCAGTAACTACAGATTGACACAAACCTTTCCCTTTGGTTTAGGTAAGGCGGTGTGGAACACTGCCTCCACAGCGAAGGTACCACTGCCCTGTACCGGAACTGCCGTGAAGTCGTCCTCTGAGACTCCTGAAGTATAAAGTGTTTACTGGTACAAACATTTCCTCTTGTTTATAGGAGCATGGTATGTAAATGATGCCACAGAATAACCCTTATTTTACTGGACACAACAGTTAGTAAAAAAATGAAATATAAATATTCTAATTATAAATATGGATAATTCTTTAATCTCTATGTAGCAAGATAATTTTCTTTTCAGAAATTCTGACTCAGATTACATTCCATGTGTATGTTGTCTAGATCCTGAATAATTCTCTAAAATTCATATACCTTCCTACTAATAATCTTATTTTATCCCTTTCCTCTTGAAATTCTGTATTGATTAAAAAGTTACAGGAATTATCAAGTAATATTTTCATATTGATTTCAATCTTCACGTATCAATATACATGTACTTAAAGAAATTGCTTCTTTTAATGGTGAATCCCAATGTCTGATTATTATTTTTTCCTTTATAGATCTGTTAATTTAAACAAAGAGAAGAAATCAATCTTAAGTAACAGATGATCACAAAAGAGATAGGAAAAAGAACAAAGAAATCCATACCTAAGATGAATTTGAATGTACTTTAAAGAATATAGTTAAATCATTTTCATATACATGTATATTAAAGATAGCTGAATTTTCAGCCTTTTGGTTACCTGCTATTTGTACTAATTTGGACCGTAGGAACTTGACAGTGGAGATAAATTCTACGTCCCTGGAACCTAGATCTCGTAGAGCAGCCTGTCTGACGGTCAGAGACACAGAGAGGGGACCGGGGGTAAACAGCTTCTTCTCTTGTCCATGGGAGGAAACTAAAAAAAGAACATGATGATTTGTACTGTAGATTTAGATGAACTGTATTTAGATTTAGATGAAATGTAGATTCCTTATTTTATGTGAAGGTTCATTACATTGATGAGTGACTGAAAGATGTCATATGCAAGAATTTAAAATATGATCGAATCAGTGAGGAAACTTTTTAAATGCATTTAAGCAATATAAAAATAAAAAGCAAGTTTTTTCTTTTGATAAGTGGTACTTCCTGCAGAACAATGGGATATTTATTCCTAGTAAATTAGGAACCCACAGTACTTGCTGAGATAAATTAACTGTTTTTGATGAGAAAGAAATCTTTTGAAATCCCTTTATCATGTTTATGTCAGCCATACTAAACCATTAGGATTAGGATGATGAACTCTTACAGTTGAGATATACATGTATATATGTACGGTAAAACATGGTAAACCACTGGTTCTATAGAAATTGTTTGGATTAGACATTTTAAAATATTGAAATTATCACAAGGGATGTATACATCATATTAATGGCCCCCCCGCACTGTTTTTCCCAACCTTACTTATACTATAGGAAATGTTCATTGAAAGCCTGGTTGCCCCCCCCCCCCACTTTTAGTGATGTACTGAAAATGTAGTATTAGAATTGGTACTAAAAGTAGTTGACACTGAGAAAAAGTTTAATCCCCCCCCCCCCCCCCCACGAAAATAGGATTTTTGACTTTGAGCAACCCCTTTTTTTTTTTTTTTTGCTTGTCAACTGTTTCAGGTAAGTAAAAAAAATTTTTCTCTGGCTGGCCCCCCCACTTCCAAAAACACGATGCTATGCCACTGCTCTCTGACCGACTGCAGACAAGAGTAAGATGAGATTTCATCATACGACATCATGAGTATTCTCTAACATGTCTAAACTGATGTAAATATTTCCCTTTAAGTATATTAATTATTGTTTATTTAAAAACAAAAATTTCATAGCTTGGTTTCAAGGGGGTAACATCTTTCAAACATGCATAGGAATTTAAACTCGCAGCAGTAATCAAAGACTTTTAATTTAATATTCCCTGTTGATAAATGATACGAAAAGGATGGAATCTAAAAAGGGCATTCATTCTAAAACCATCTTTAAAAAGACTACACATCGTTTGAAATTATGTATTTCAAAAAATTATTTCATCAGTAAAAGAAGCAATGGTTTTTAAACTTATTTTTACGATATCATTTACAGAAATAGTATAAAATTTAATTAAAAGGCATAATTTCATGAACAAGTTAGCAAGTGACGAATGTATTCAATCTCACAATTTTAACACAGATAAGCTTCTGTAAGAAATCTATATCATAGAAATATTTCATCACTCTTTTTCAGCTTTTTGCAGCAATAAATATTGCAGTTTTGAGCATACATACATTTAATAGACTATAAATATTAGAGAATGTGAAAATATTCTTGCACTTTTTTTATTCAAATAAAACACGAGAATAGAGGGTAAAAGAAAGAAAAAAATCTCGAATACAGTGATGCTTTTATTACTGAAAATAGTAATAATCCCCTTTTATAATAATACTTCCCGAAAAAAGGAACTGCATGTGCCCAACCTGTTAAATTGTCTATACTGAAGATCCATTGAGTAGATACATTGACATATACATGCAATATGTCAAATAACATACAGTTCTGGAGATGTAAGGTGTGACAGTTGGACACACAGACAGACAGAAGCAGGGTAGATAAGCTCTCCTCTGTAGGCAACAAAATAGAATGGACCACACCTTTTTTTTACCATTGCTAATATACCTCCCCCCTTTTTTTCATTTTTTAAGGTGCCATACACTCCTTTATTCAGAACTTTGTGTGTTCCATAACTGCATTGATCTATGAAGATAAGCAAAATCAATATACTGAAATAAAACATGTAAAAGAATACTATAAATTCTTGTTTTTAAAATATCTTACATTTAGCAGAGGTGCTACTCAGCAGTCTAAAGGATGAGATTCTAAAAACGTCGATATCACGAACAAGGTACGGAATTCTTCTGAAGCAGCTCTGTACCACTGACATGTTGAAAATGTTGAAATCAATCTCTTGTCTTCTGATAGTCCTACATTTCACAGTTTCATAGATTATCAGACGACACGTGTTCTGTTGACAACAATAACAACGACGTGCAGATAAGAATTTCCGGATAAATGCCAGTATTTCATGAGTGAATAAAATTTTATTTCATCAAGTTATTAAACAAATCATTAGTACTCCAGGGACCTATATACTAGTTATTAAATAGGTTCCTGGTACTTTTAATAATACAAAAAAAAGTAAAAATATCAGTCAAATATATATTCCGGATTGTTGGTTTACTTCTTTAGATAGCAATCCAAATATCCGTTTTGAGTTGCATGACAAAGCTGGTGGAAAAGTAGAAAGTAAACCATGAGTTCTATAGGAACAGGAGTAAGTTTTGTATTTTTATGAAAATATATTTATTTTATTTTCCAAGAACGCATCCTCCGAAATGTTTATTATGTTCCTGTTATGTTTATGACAGGTAACTATGCAAATTGAACATGCCATGCTACACAATAGATAACTATATTCTGAAAAGGAAACATTGAATTAATAAGACTTATAATTAATAAAATTACTCTTTGCAAAATAATTGATTGAACAACAAATTAAAAGCTCAGCCATTATCCACTACACAATCTATTATGTACGGTGTGACCATTTTGGTGAGCGCAGTTGTACCATCAGAAATACACTTGTTACGTTGATCTGCCACTTCAAATGGTAACGAGATGTTTCGCGCCGATGCATGGTTGGTACCATGATGTTTCGCGCCGATTCTGTTTCGCGCTGAGATAGTTCGCCACGCGATGTTTCGCTCCCAGAACATAAATGTATGCTATTTATTTCGTTCGTTTTGCTAAAAAAAAATTATATTATAATATCTGTAAATATTGATGTAATTATCGAAATTTTGTAGAATATTAATGAACATTAAATTTGACTATCAAACTTCCTGGTGGCTTATTCTATACACATGTTCTCAATAACACAAATTATATGTTTTCAAGTTCACGCAGATAATTGCTGTACAACTTTATAATTGCTATAATGAAATAATTCTCACCTTTTGATCTCCAACTAATTATAATTAAATTGTTGAACACAAACGCTGAGCAAACGGGCACCATATTAACATTATTTTACGATCCATTACCTGTGGCACTGCGTATTATTAAAAGTCATGATTTTGAGCATACAACACATATTTTTATCTAAAATTTAATAAATGATCTTAAATTATTACAAAATAAATGAAATATTAAAAAAAGAGGGGAGATGTTTCTCACCGAAATCGGCGCGAATCATCCCGGCGCGAACCATCTCAGTGCGAAACAGAATCGGTGTGAAACATCCCGGATTCCTTCAAATTAACGAGGCCCAATCTAGTTGGAAATTACGAAAACGGAATGATAAAAAACAAGTCAAGGGTACTGTGACATGCCTGAGTCGACGCTGTGATGAAACGCATGTGCAGATCAAGTAGATCGGGCCTCGTTAAATTGTATGTCTTACGAAATTTGATTAAAAGTGTTAAAAATTGTTAACCATTTTTGATAACATGATCAAGCACCACTTTAGAATTCAATTTGTTTTATTTGCTGCTTGTCACTGAAACATGCCACACATTTAAATATGGACATTTTATAATGATTCATTGAAGGGTTGAATTCTTTACTTTTTTAAAAAATTTCAGTATGATTTGTCAGCATCACAGTTTTCACCAGATGGTCGAGTATTTCAAGTTGAATATGCACTCAAAGCTGTGGAAAATAGTGGGTAAGTACAATGAAATATCAGTATCTCAAAGTTGAGGGGACTTGGTCCCTTGGATAAAAATTCAGGATATCCTGGGGTTCAAGGTATCGGAAGTTGTCTTCAAATGTCGAATCAATAACTTAACGACTCCTGGATCTTGATTTTGATCACATGATTTATTTGCACTTCTATTGTGACATTGAAGACTATATCAATTTAGATTTATATTAAAAATGTTGCGTGCTTGTGGTTAAGCAACTGTGTCAAAATACACAATCACTGCACTTGAGAATTAGAAATTTTGTAGAAAAACTTTAAATAACAACTGTGAAATTGTCCAATATAATTATATTTAGGTTACTAGGTCAAAAAATGTGAAATAATGTTCTTATCTTAACAACAAAAAGAAACAAAAACTATGTTGAAAGTTTTTGAAATTAAGAGTATTTCTTTTATACTATAAAAAAAATTTAAAAACTCAAATTTATTATGGCAGAACTGCAGTTGGTATCAGAGGAAAAGATGGAGTGGTGTTTGGTGTAGAAAAACTTGTTACATCAAAGTTATATGAAGCTGGAGCAAACAAACGAATCTTCAACATTGACAGACATATAGGAATTGTAAGTACGATAGAAGAAATTAGAAAAAAGTGTAACTTAGTTGTCTCTCAGAAAGGTAATGATTTAAGAAAAACATTTAGACTTTATGCCCATTTTTAAAAATTTATTTTTATCAAGAGAGATTTAATACTGTAGATTCCTTATTTTTCACAGTACTTATTATTGCGAAATGACTCTTTAACGTCAAATTGGGAGAACAATAATTCACAAGTGGATGGTTGATCAGGAGATTTTACATTGATTTCAGCAACATAAAAATAAAAGCAAGTAATTTTATTCGCAAGTGGTTCTTCTTGCGAAATTACACAATGATTAATTCCTCAAGTTAATTTAGGAATCTACAGTACTTTATTGAATGTTTTGATTTGATTTTGATTCATTAAGAACACTTAAAAACAAAATACTGAAACAGTGATCTTTGAATGTCGAGGGAGGGGGGTATTCAGAACTGATTTTGATATTTATTAGTACAATCCCATCTACCTCTATTCTGTCTCTAGGCAACAGCTGGACTGATGGCTGACTCCAGAGCTATAGTGGAGACAGCCAGAGAAGAGGCCTCTAATTACAGATACAATTATGGATCTCCCATCCCACTCAAGGTATGTAGTCATATTAACTGTTATAGATCATGTAGGATCTCCCATCCTACTCTGGTTATGTATTATAGATAGGATCTCTCATCTTACTCATGGTTTGAATTATAGATACATGTAGGATCTTATCCTACCCACTCAATTGTGTGATCATTTCCCAATATGTAGATATAACAATAGATCCTCCATACTTCTGTTGGTAATTTTAAAAGTCATACCCCATTTATCAGATTTTTTGAAAGATATATGATATATCTTAGAGTCCCCTATTCCAATTGATATGTGTGGTCAAATCATTGCATATCTAATGAATTTCTTTTTGAGTGATATGCTAAAATTTTGGAAAACCTAAGCATGGTTAACATTTTGCAAAAAATGCAGTCTGGCACACAGTATACATGCATATGACAAACGTGATTAAAATTCACAATCCAAGTGAGTCTACTTATGAACACAATGGTTTTTTCCTGCAGCATTTAACAGACCGTGTGGCGGGGTATGTCCATGCCCACACCCTGTATAGCAGTGTCCGTCCCTTCGGTGTCAGTCTCATTGTGGGCAGCTACACTCCAGAAGACGGGCCACAGATGTACTTGATAGATCCTTCAGGAATCTCATGGGTAAAGCTCTTATATCAAAGGAAAATTCTAAATTTATGCATCAATTAAGCTTGAAAATTTGACTTGTTCTGATTTTTATATATATACTGTGATGAAGCTCTGTCTGATTTCAGGGATATCATGGATGTGCAACCGGAAAAGCTAAACAGGCAGCCAAAACAGAAATAGAAAAATTAAAGGTGAAAGACTTAAGTTAATTTGATGATAGCTTGAATTGGAGTAGAATTTAGTTTCTCTCAAGAATTTAATCTTTGTTTATACAATTTTTTTCTGGAATAATTGAATTCAAGAAAAATTAAATCCAGAGTGCCTAGATTAATGATTATCATAACAGAAAATTGTTTAAATTTTAACAACGTCAATATTATTTCTCAAATAACAGTTATCTTTATATTTTAACTAGAATAAATCATGTTTTACTATTACAGATGAAAGACATGCCTATAACTGACTTAGTGAAAGAAGTTGCTAAAATGTGAGTGTGTAAATAATTGAAGGTGTGAACCCAAAAACTGCTTATAAAACTTACTCATATATTTTCAGATACAGTTAACAATAATCTAGAGTTTTCA
This sequence comes from Saccostrea cuccullata, assembly GCF_032062105.1. Lineage (NCBI taxonomy): Eukaryota > Metazoa > Mollusca > Bivalvia > Ostreida > Ostreidae > Saccostrea > Saccostrea cuccullata. The sequence goes on from NW_026941316.1 coordinate 19,157, forward strand.
AATTTTCCTATCTTATAAAAAGTTGAGAGTCTATTAAATTATAGTGTTTATGTGAAAAGTTGTGTTTCAGGGTAATTTACACGTTTGTGTAGTATTTATATGTGAGAAGAAATCTGAGATGTAAACATCCCTTAGATACAACAGTCTATCTACACATTCTATTCTGCATTAATGTTATCATTGAAATAATCTGTATGCATATTTCTGATTCAGTAAAATCACTATAAAACAAGGAGTCAATATCTACATTAATTCATCTTTTTTACAGAATTTATATTGTGCATGACGAAGTAAAAGACAAGAACTTTGAGTTAGAACTAAGCTGGGTTGGAGATGGTAAAGAACTTGATAATCAACTATCTTTGATTTTATAATTAAGTAAAGTAGAATAGTATTTATTATGACTTTCAATGCACTTGCTTTTACAGTTACTGGAGGAAAACATGAACTGGTCCCACAGAATGTCTTTGCTGAGGCAGAGAAGTTTGCTAAGGTAGGGTTCAGTAATATTGTTGATGTAATGAGTTTTACAGATCATCATTTGTCAACCTACTATCATGTTATTAATTATGAACAAAAGTAGATTAATAATTTCATTGTGATTGTAATTTGATAGTCTGAAAAAATAGTTTATTACCTACAACCTGTGTTGCATACTTCACAATACAGCTGATATTTATTCCAACAAAGGTTATAAAAATATAACTTGGGCAGCTATGTTTTAAAAGATTTATTTCTTAATTGCTAACTAAAACTGATTTTACTAGTGAATCAGTGATGAAATGCAGGAGAAAGGAAATTGATCATTTGCAATTAAAATGTCATTTCACAAAAAATTAAAAGAATCACATGCAAATAGAATATACATGTACATATCATTGAAACTCATTCAGAAAATTTTGATTTCTCTGGAAACAACTTTTAGCACCATTTCCTGATTCTACTCACATCTTTAATTACAGGAGGCGCTGGAGGAATCAGATGATTCAGATGAAGAGGAACTATGAGAAACATTACTTTAAATAGAACAATACTAAACACTGGAGCCTCACTCTGATTTTATGTGCTATAAATAGTGCTCACATGACTCCTTCTCATTTCTGATCAAATCATTCATATCTGTTAGTGTACTATTAAAAGTCGTTTGGTAATAAAGTGTTGTTATTTTTATGTTTTCCACTCCAGTTAAAAATACCCTTTAGATAACCCATAATGTTATCAAGTCCAGTTGTGTTTTGATAATTGGTCTGTCTGACCTTAAGTCATACCTTTGTAATGTGGATTTGACCTGATAACTCTGTGATAGAGAATTCACAGGAGATAAGGCAGGTCCTAGTTCAAGTCCAAGATTGGTCTATACTTTTCATACGTGTTATATTAAGCTCCCAATAACAAAACCCTAGAGTGGATCTAAAGAGTTTCAGTGAGGTTTTTTAATGGTGAAAAAAACCCAACAAAATAGGAGGGGACAGGTTAAGGGGATTGGGTATATTGGCAAGGTAGCTCAATGGTAGAGCTTTTTAAGGGATGGGTTATATTGGCCAGGTAGCTCAATGGTAGAGCTTTTTAAGGGATGGGTTATATTGGCCAGGTAGCTCAATGGTAGAGCTTTTTAAGGGGTTGGGGTATATTGACCAGGTAGGTCAAGGTAGCCTGGTAGAGCTTTTTAGCTCACCTGAGCCAAAGGCTCAAGTGAGCTTTTCTGATCACATTTTGTCTGTCGTCCATCCTTCCATCTGTCTGTCTGTTAACTTTTCACATTTTCAACTTCTTCCCAAGAACCACTGGGCCAATTTTAACCAAAGTTGGTACAAAGCATCCTTGGGTGAAGGGGAGTTTAAATTGTTAAAATAAAGGTTTTACATAGAAACATATAAGAAATTTTTTTTAAAATCTTTTTCTCCAGAACCACGGGGCCAGAAAAGTTGAAATATGTGGAAACATCCTGGGGTAGTGCATTTCTAAATTATACAAACCATGACCCCCGGGGGGTTATATGGGGCCACAATAGGGAACCCAACTTTTACATAGAAATATATAGGAAATTTTTTTTAAAATCTTCATGTCAAGAACCACTGGGCCTGTTTTCAGGTAAGGTAAGTCCCTCCTTTCAAAAACGATGCTACAGTGTACCTCATTGAGTATACACGTTCTAGTAATCGAACAAAATTTTCATTGTTTAAATTCAAATATAATGTGAACATGCAATTTTTTTTAATCATAGGCGTCGGAAGCAAATTGAAAAGGGGGGGGGACTAAACCAACAAAAAAAAGGAAAAACCCAATTTTCAATGCCTGTATTTTGTATATATTCACAAAAAAGTGGACTAAGCTTCCTCAATAATTTTATTTGCATTCAGTTTTTTGCTTTGCCCCCCCCCCCCCCCCCCCCCCCGGTTTCGACGCCTATGTTAAACATTTTAAAATAAAATTCAATGTATTATATGGGGTCTGTTTATTTTGCAATTTGTGTACAATTATATTTCTTTTCATAATAATTAACTTTATAATTAGCTTTAAATACATTTTGAAATACCAGTCTATATATGTCTCTGGAAATACTTATGTTTTAACTTTTTCTTATTTTCAAAATGCAGTGCTTTTTAAATTTTTTAAAAATTTCTTTATTTCTTTATTTTTATTATTATTATTATTATTATTATTATTATTATTATTATTATTATTATTATTAATTAATTTATTTATTTTATTATTCTATTAATTTATTTATCTATTTATTTTTTTTTTTTATATATATATATATAACACAGAAATGAATTTTGTGTACGGGTCGATTTTGTCACTCTGTTACATGTATATACATGTACAAGTTTAGATCCGCCAATAAAAAAAATACAAAGGGGCATAAATCCGTCTATGAGGGCAGTCGGAAATACTCGGAAATCTTGTGTGTCTTGTGTAAGATAATGACGGGGGATGTTCCGAATGAGAATCGGTTACCAAGGAAGTAGATCCCATATGTCAACAAAGAGTTACGGAGCGCGAAAGCGTGCGGACGTTGTAAAGGAGCAGAGATAGAAATTACAAAATACACAAGGAAGAAAACATCCAGACAGGTCTGGCCCATACAAACATGTTTGGTGTTGGTTTTCACCTTCATTTTAAATATATTTTATTTTGCAAAAATTAAATATAATCTCTTATAAGTTGTTATACTAGTATTCTTTGGTATCAACACAAAGGGATGCATGATTGATACATCAAAGGGTAAAACAATCGAGCTATGCAGTTGGGGCATATAAAATTATCATGCACAAAAAAGGAAGTTAAGCAAGTCAACATCATATACAGATCTATAATATTTATCAGGTTTGACAAGATCGTGCAAGACTTCTGTAGCTGTAAGGAAAGTCGGGTATTGAGCCCATTTGAGGAATTGAATAAGGATCAGTTTCCGCTACTCTATCAACCTACTTTTATAAGGCAAATATTTTTAAAATAAATCAGTTGCTTAAATTTATATTTAATTGATTATCATTTTTTAAAAATGTTTTTTAAGGTTTAAAAATGATCGAAAATATCTCGTGAAATTCCGGATTTTTTTTACGTCGTATCCGCTCCGAATGTTACATATAGAAATAACCCGGATACTGTTACCATGACTTCACACGAGTTGTAGGCCGCGAAGGCTTTGGATGCACGGAAAGAAGGAGAGGTTTAAAAATAAAAATTGGAACCTTTAAAAGAGAAGAACAGGTTTGGAGATATCATATGTGTTTTATGTCAATCTTCATATTTTATCTTTAATAATTTTTATTCAAAATAAAACAGGAAATCATCAAAATTTCATGTAGGCCTATTGTTTACATACAGAGAACTGATTTTCAGAGGAGCCTGAATGTATTGTCATGAAATAAGCACTAGTACCCAGACTCCGTAACCTTAAGAGAAAATCATACCATGATACTCTCTGGAATGATTTTTGGATTTGTTTATGCTTATAAAATACATTGTCACATGGTTGAATTAGAAAAATGTTTTTGCATCAGAAACAAACAATGCAATTAATGGACTAAAATATTGCTCATTCAGTGCTGAAATGATATACAAAACGTCCAGATCAAAAAATATACTTAAAGAATATTTCCCTTTGCAAGGTTAATCAAATCGGCAAAAGGAAAACGATACCAGCTACTAATATCCTTGTATGTATTCAACCACTCATTTATATAACTTCAGAATTGTTGTAATTGATGGATTATTGTTTAACGCTGAGTGGGCAATATTTTAGCCATAATACGGCGGTCTTGGTTGTGATAGATACCAGGAAACAACATCGATGTATTATAGTCTACGTGCAAGCATTACACACATTGAAGACAATACGTACGTTTATAATATTGCCTGTTTGTTTCAAATGTTGTATTTTCAGTTGAATATGGTGGGCATGGCCAAAGAGAAAAGTGGGCATTGTTTGTGCCTTCAAATCACATTCTGAATAGGTAGTGTAAGTGGTACCAGTTGCTAATGTCCCTGGTTTTGTTTATGCTATAAATAAACCCAGTGGATTAAAAAACTGTTTTGAGCCACTCACTCGTGAAACTTCAGAATGTGACTTGTACTAAATCTTGGCTGTGATAAAAGCCGAGAAACAACAGCATTTGAAGTGTAATTGACAGCAGCACACAGATTTAATACAGTAAGTTTATTTTGTTGTCTCTTCCTAATTCTTCATTAAGTCTCCATATGAGTGAAACATTCTTGAGAGAACGTTAATCAACAAATAATCATTTAATCAAACAATTTTGTATTTTTCAGGTGAATGTAACAGGTATTGCCAAAAGGAGAAGTGGACATTGTTGCTGCGCTCAAGTTACTTTCTGAATAGGTAATGTAAGTGGTACCAGTTGCTAATGTCCCTGTTTTTGTTTATGCTATAAACAAACCCAGTGGATTAAAAGACTGTTTTGAGCCACTCACTCGCAAAATATCAGAATTTGACTTGTACTAAATCTTGGCTGTGATGAAAGCCGAGAAACAACAGCAATGGAAGTCCAACTTTCAGCAGCACAAAGATTTAATACAGTAAGTTTATTTTGTTGTCTCTTCTTAATTCTTCATTAAGTCTCCATATGAGTGAAACATTCTCGAGAGGATTATTAAACAAAACATAATAAATCAAGCAGTCAATTTTGTCTTTTTCAGTTGAATATTATGGGTATTGCCAAAAGGAAAAGTGGACATTGTTGCTGCACTCAAGTCACATTCTGAATAGGTAGTGTAAGTGGTACCAGTTGCTAATGTCCCTGGTTTTGTTTCTGCTATAGATAAACCCAGTGGATTAAAAAACTGTTTTGAGCCACTCACTCATAAAACTTCAGAATGTGACTTGCACTAAATCTTAGCTGTGATAAAAGCCAAGAAAAAACAGCAATTGAAGTGTAATTGACAGCAGCACACAGATTTAATACAGTAAGTTTATTTTGTTTTCTCTTCCTAATTCTTCATTAAGTCTCCATATGAGTGAAACATTCTCGAGAGGATTATTAAACAAAACAGAATAAGTCAATCAGTCAATTTTGTCTTTTTCAATTGAATATGATGGGCATTGCCAAAAGGAGAAGTGGACATTGTTGCTGCACTCAAGTCACATTCTGAATAAGGTGTGGAAGTGGTACCAGCTGCTAATGTCCCTGGTTTTGTTTCTGCTATAGATAAACCCAGTGGATTAAAAAACTGTTTTGAGCCACTCACTCATAAAACTTCAGAATGTGACTTGCACTAAATCTAAGCTGTGATAAAAGCCAAGAAAAAACAGCAATTGAAGTGTAATTGACAGCAGCACACAGATTTAATACAGTAAGTTTATTTTGTTGTCTCTTCTTAATTCTTCATTAAGTCTCCATATGAGTGAAACATTCTCGGCAGGATTATTAAACAAAACATAATAAATCAATCAGTCAATTTTGTATTTTTCAGTTGAATATTATGGGTATTGCTAAAAGGAGAAGTGGACATTGTTGCTGCACTCAAGTCACATGCTGAATAGGTAGTGTAAGTGGTACCAGTTGCTAATGTCCCTGGTTTTGCTTCTGCTATAAATAAACCCAGTGGATTAAAAAACTGTTTTGAGCCACTCACTCATAAAACTTCAGAATGTGACTTGCACTAAATCTTGGCTGTGATAAAAACCGAGAAACAACAGCATTTGAAGTGTAATTGACAGCAGCACACAGATTTAATACAGTAAGTTTATTTTCTGGTCTGTTCTTTAATTTTTCATTGGGTCTCCATATGAGTGAAACATTCTCGAGAGGATTGTTAAATAACACGTAATAGATCAATCAGTCAACTTTGTATTTTTCAGTTGAATATGATTGACATGGCCAAAGAGAGAAGTGGACATTGTTGCTGCACTCAAGTCACATTCTGAATAGGTAGTGTAAGTGGTACCAGTTGCTAATGTCCCTGGTTTTGTTCATGCTATAAATAAACCCAGTGGATTAAAAAACTGTTTTGAGCCACTCACTCATAAAATTTCAGAATGGGACTTGTACTAAATCTTGACAGTGATTAAAGCCAAAAGAAAAATAACAGCAATCGAAGTGTAATTGTCAGAAGCACACAAATTTAATACAGTAAGTTTATTTTGTTGTCTTTTCTTAATTCTTCATTAAGTCTCCATATGAGTGAAACATTCTCCAGAGTAACCTTAAACAAAACAAAATATGTCAATCAGACAATTTTGACTTTTTCAGTTGAATATGATGGACATGGTTAAAGAGAAAAATCGACAATGTTGTTGAGCTCAAGTCACATGCTGAATAGGTAGTGTTAGTGGTACCAGTTGCTAATGTCCCTGGTTTTGTTTATGCTTTAAACAAACCCAGTGGATTAAAAAACTGTTTTGAGCCACTCACTCATAAAAATTCAGAATGTGACTTGCACTAAATCTTAGCTGTGATAAAAGCCAAGAAACAATAGCAATGGAAGTGTAATTGTCAGAAGAACATAGATTTAAAAGAGTAAGTTTATTTTGTTGTCTCTTCTTAATTCTTCATTAAGTCTCCATATGAGTGAAACATTCTTGAGAGAACGTTAATCAACACATAATCATTTAATCAAACAATTTTGTATTTTTCAGGTGAATGTAACAGGCATTGCCAAAAGGAGAAGTGGACATTGTTGCTGCGCTCAAGTCACATGCTGAATAGGTAGTGTAAGTGGTACCAGTTGCTAATGTCCCTAGTTTTCTTTATGCTTTAAACAAACCCAGTGGATTAAAAAACTGTGTTTTGAGCCACTCACTCATAAAATATCAGAATTTGACTTGTACTGAATCTTGGCTGTGATGAAAGCCGAGAAACAACAGCAATTGAAGTGAATTTTTCATTAAGTCTCCATATGAGTGAAACATTCTCCAGAGGAACCTTAAACAAGACATAATAAGCCAATCAGACAATTTCGTCTTTTTCAGTTGAATATGATGCACATGGCTAAAGAGAGAAGTGGACATTGTTGCTGAGCTCAAGTCACATGCTGAGTAGGTAGTGTAAGTGGTACCAGTTGCTAATGTCCCTGGCTTTGTTTATGCTTTAAACAAACCCAGTGGATTAAAAAACTGTTTTGAGCCACTCACTCACAAAATATCAGAATGTGACTTGTACTAAATCTTGGTTGTGATAAAAGCCGAGAAACAACAGCAATTGAAGTGTAATTGACAGCAGCACACATATTTAATACAGTAAGTTTATTTTGTTGTCTCTTCGTAATTCTTCATTAAGTCTCCATATGAGTGAAACATTCTCGGCAGGATTGTTAAATAACACGTAATCTATCAATCAATCAACTTTGTATTTTTCACTTGAATATGATTGGCATGGCGAAAAGAGAGAAGTGGACATTGTTGCTGAGCTCAAGTCACATTCTGAATAGGTAGTGTAAGTGATACCAGTTTCTAATGTCCCTGGTTTTGTTTATGCTATAAATAAACCCAGTGGATTAAAAAACTGTTTTGAGCCACTCACTCATAAAACTTCAGAATGTGACTTGTACTAAATCTTGACTGTGATTAAAGCCAAAAGAAAAATAACAGCAATCGAAGTGTAATTGTCAGAAGCACACAGATTCAAAACAGTAAGTTTATTTTCTTGTGTTTTTGAATTTTTCATTGGGTCTCCATATCAGTGAAACATTCTCGACAGGATTGTTAAATAACACGTAATAGATCAATCAATTAACTTTGTTTTTTTCAGTTGAATATGATTGACTTGGCCAAAGAGAGAAGTGGACATTGTTGCTGCACTCAAGTCACATTCTGAATAGGTAGTGTAAGTGGTACCAGTTGCTAATGTCCCTGGTTTTGTTTATGCTATAAATAAACCCAGTGAATTAAAAAACTGTTTTGAGCCACTCACTCATAAAATATCAGAATGTGACTTGTACTAAATCTTGGCTGTGATGATAGCAGAGAAACAACAGCAATTGAAGTGTAATTGACAGCAGCACACAGATTTAATACAGTAAGTTTATTTTGTTGTCTCTTCGTAATTCTTCATTAAGTCTCCATATGAGTGAAACATTCTCGGCAGGATTATTAAACAAAACATAATAAATCAATCAGTCAATTTTGTATTTTTCAGTTGAGTATGATGGGTATTGCCAAAGAGAGAAGTGGACATTGCTGATGCACTCAAGTCACATTCTGAATAGGTAGTGTAAGTGGTACCAGTTTCTAATGTCCCTGGTTTTGTTCATGCTATAAATAAACCCAGTGGATTAAAAAACTGTTTTGAGCCACTCACTCATAAAACTTCAGAATGTGACTTGTACCAAATCTTGACTGTGATTAAAGCCAAAAGAAAAATAACAGCAATCGAAGTGTAATTGTCAGAAGCACACAGATTCAAAACAGTAAGTTTATTTTCCTGTGTTTTTGAATTTTTCATTGGGTCTCCATATCAGTGAAACATTCTTGACAGGATTGTTAAATAACACGCAATAGATCAATTAATTTACTTTGTATTTTTCAGTTGAATATGATTGACTTGGCCAAAGAGAGAAGTGGACATTGTTGCTGCACTCAAGTCATATTCTTAATAGGTAGTGTAAGTGGTACCAGTTTCTAATATCCCTGGTTTTGTTCATGCTATAAATAAACCCAGTGGATTAAAAAACTGTTTTGAGCCACTCACTCATAAAACTTCAGAATGTGACTTGTACAAAATCTTAGCTGTGATAAAAGCCAAGAAACAACAGCAATGGAAGTGTAATTGTCAGAAGAACATAGATTTAAAAGAGTAAGTTTATTTTGTTGTCTCTTTTTAATTCTTCATTAAGTCTCCATATGAGTGAAACATTCCTGAGAGAACGTTAATCAGCACATATCATTTAAGAAAACAATTTTGTATTTTTCAGGTGAATGTAACAGGCATTGCCAAAAGGAGAAGTGGACATTGTTGCTGCACTCAAGTCACATTCTGAATAGGTAGTGTAAGTGGTACCAGTTGCTAATGTCACTGGTTTTGTTTATGCTATAAATAAACCCAGTGGATTAAAAAACTGTTTTGAGCCACTCACTCATAAAATATCAGAATGTGACTTGCACTAAATCTTGGCTGTGATAAAAGCCGAGAAACAACAGCAATTGAAGTGTAATTGACAGCAGCACACAGGTTTAATACAGTAAGTTTATTTTGTTGTCTCTTCTTAATTCTTCATTAAGTCTCCATATGAGTGAAACATTCTCGGCAGGATTATTAAACAAAACATAATAAATCAATCAGTCAATTTTGTCTTTTTCAGGTGAATATTATGGGTATTGCCAAAAGGAGAAGTGGACATTGTTGCTGCACTCAAGTCACATTCTGAATAGGTAGTGTAAGTGGTACCAGTTGCTAATGTCCCTGGTTTTGTTTCTGCTATAAATAAACCCAGTGGATTAAAAAACTGTTTTGAGCCACTCACTCATAAAACTTCAGAATGTGACATGTACTGAATCTTGGCTGTGATGAAAGCCGAGAAACAACAGCAATTGAAGTGTAATTGACATCAGCACACACATATTTAATACAGTAAGTTTATTTTGTTGTCTCTTCTTAATTCTTCATTAAGTCTCAATTTGAGTGAAACATTCTCGAGAGGATTATCAAACATAACATAATAAATCAATCAGTCAATTTTGTCTTTTTCAGTTGAATATTACGGGCATTGCCAAAAAGAGAAGTGGACATTGTTGCTGCGCTCAAGTCACATTCTGAATAGGTAGTGTAAGTGGTACCAGTTGCTAATGTCCCTGGTTTTGTTTCTGCTATAAATAAACCCAGTGGATTAAAAAACTGTTTTGAGCCACTCACTCATAAAACTTCAGAATGTGACTTGCACTAAATCTTGGCTGTGATAAAAGCCGAGAAACAACAGCATTTGAAGTGTAATTGACAGCAGCACACAGATTTAATACAGTAAGTTGATTCAAAAAATTAAGTTTATTTTCTTGGGTTTTTGAAATTTTCATTAAGTCTCCATATGAGTGAAACATTCTCCAGAGTAACCTTAAACAAAACAAAATATGTCAATCAGACAATTTTGACTTTTTCAGTTGAATTTGATGGGCATTGCCAAAAGGAGAAGTGGACATTGTTGCTGCACTCAAGTCACATTCTGAATAGGTAGTGTAAGTGGTACCAGTTGCTAATGTCCCTGGTTTTGTTTATGCTATAAATAAACCCAGTGGATTAAAAAACTGTTTTTAGCCACTCGTTCATAAAACTTCAGAATGTGACTTGCACTAAATCTTAGCTGTGATAAAAGCCAAGAAAAAACAGCAATTGAAGTGTAATTGACAGCAACACACAGATTTATACAGTAAGTTCATTTTCTGGTCTGTTCTTTAATTTTTCAATGGGTCTCCGTATGAGTGAAACACTCTCGAGAGGATCGTTAAATAACATGTAATAGATCAATCAATCAACTTTGTATTTTTCAGTTGAATATGATTGGCATGGCCAAAGAGAGAAGTGGACATTGTTGCTGCACTCAAGTCACATTCTGAATAGGTAGTGTAAGTGGTACCAGTTGCTAATGTCCCTGGTTTTGTTCATGCTATAAATAAACCCAGTGGATTAAAAAATTGTTTTGATCCACTCACTCATAAAACTTCAGAATGTGACTTGTACTAAATCTTAGCTGTGATAAAAGCCAAGAAACAATAACAATGGAAGTGTAATTGTCAGAAGAACATAGATTTCAAAGAGTAAGTTTATTTTGTTGTCTCTTCTTAATTTTTCATTAAGCCTCCATATGAGTGAAACATTCTTGAGAGAACGTTAATCAACACATAATCATTAAATCAAACAATTTTGTATTTTTCAGGTGAATGTAACAGGCATTGCCAAAAGGAGAAGTGGACATTGTTGCTGCGCTCAAGTCACATTCTGAATAGGTAGTGTAAGTGGTACCAGTTGCTAATGTCCCTGGTTTTGTTTATGCTATAAACAAACCCAGTGGATTAAAAACTGTTTTGAGCCACTCACTCATAAAATATCAGAATGTGACTTGTACTAAATCTTGGCTGTGATGAAAGCGGAGAAACAACAGCATTTGAAGTGTAATTGACAGCAGCACACAGATTTAATACAGTAAGTTTATTTTGTTGTCTCTTCTTAATTCTTCATTAAGTCTCCATATGAGTGAAACATTCTTGAGAGGATTATTAAACAAAACATAATAAATCAATCAGTCAATTTTGTATTTTTCAGGTGAATATTATGGGTATTGCTAAAAGGAGAAGTGGACATTGTTGCTGCACTCAAGTCACATGCTGAATAGGTAGTGTAAGTGGTACCAGTTGCTAATGTCCCTGGTTTTGTTTATGCTATAAATAAACCCAGTGGATTAAAAAACTGTTTTGAGCCACTCACTCATAAAACTTCAGAATGTGACTTGCACTAAATCTTGGCTGTGATAAAAGCCAAGAAAAAACAGCAATTGAAGTGTAATTGACAGCAGCACACAGATTTAATACAGTAAGTTTATTTTCTGGTCTGTTCTTTAATTTTTCATTGGGTCTCCATATGAGTGAAAAACTCTCGAGAGGATTCTTAAATAACACGTAATAGATCAATCAATCAACTTTGTATTTTTCAGTTGAATATGATGGGCATGGCCAAAGAGAGAAGTGGAGATTGTTGCTGCACTCAAGTCACATTCTGAATAGGTAGTGTAAGTGGTACCAGTTTCTAATGTCCCTGGTTTTGTTCATGCTATGAATAAACCCAGTGGATTAAAAAACTGTTTTGAGCCACTCACTCATAAAACTTCAGAATGTGACTTGCACTAAATCTTGACTGTGATTAAAGCCAAAAGAAAAATAACAGCAATCGAAGTGTAATTGTCAGAAGCACACAAATTTAATACAGTAAGTTTATTTTGTTGTCTTTTCTTAATTCTTCATGAAGTCTCCATCTGAGTGAAACATTATCGAGAGTAACCTTAAACAAAACATAAGTCAATCATACAATTTTGTCTTTTTCAGTTGAATATGATGAACTTGGCTAAAGAGAGAACTGGACATTGTTGCTGAGCTCAAGTCACATGCTGAATAGGTAGTGTAAGTGGTACCAGTTGCTAATGTCCCTGATTTTGTTTCTGCTTTAAACAAACCCAGTGGATTAAAAAACTGTTTTGAGCCACTCACTCATAAAACTTCAGAATGTGACATGTACTGAATCTTGGCTGTGATGAAAGCCGAGAAACAACAGCAATTGAAGTGTAATTGACATCAGCACACATATATTTAATACAGTAAGTTTATTTTGTTGTCTCTTCTTAATTCTTCATTAAGTCTCCATTTGAGTGAAACATTCTCGGCAGGATTATTAAACAAAACATAATTAATCAATCAGTCAATTTTGTATTTTTCAGGTGAATATTATGGGTATTGCTAAAAGGAGAAGTGGACATTGTTGCTGCACTCAAGTCACATTCTGAATAGGTAGTGTAAGTGGTACCAGTTGCTAATGTCCCTGGTTTTGTTTATGCTATAAACAAACCCAGTGGATTAAAAAACTGTTTTGAGCCACTCACTCATAAAACTTCAGAATGTGACTTGTACCAAATCTTGACTGTGATTAAAGCCAAAAGAAAAATAACAGCAATCGAAGTGTAATTGTCAGAAGCAAACAGATTCAAAACAGTAAGTTTATTTTCTTGTGTTTTTGAATTTTTCATTGGGTATCCATATGAGTGAAACATTCTCGACAGGATTGTTAAATAACACATAATAGAACAATCAATTAACTTTGTATTTTTCAGTTGAATATGATGGACATGGCCAAAGAGAGAAGTGGACATTGTTGCTGCACTCAAGTCACATTCTGAATAGGTAGTGTTTGTGGTTCCAGTTTCTAATGTCCCTGGTTTTGTTCATGCTATAAATAAACCCAGTGGATTAAAAAACTGTTTTGAGCCACTCACTCATAAAACTTCAGAATGTGACATGTACTGAATCTTGGCTGTGATGAAAGCCGAGAAACAACAGCAATTGAAGTGTAATTGACATCAGCACACAGATTTAATACAGTAAGTTTATTTTGTTTTCTCTTCCTAATTCTTCATTAAGTCTCCATATGAGTGAAACATTCTCGAGAGGATTATTAAACAAAACAGAATAAGTCAATCAGTCAATTTTGTCTTTTTCAATTGAATATGATGGGCATTGCCAAAAGGAGAAGTGGACATTGTTGCTGCACTCAAGTCACATTCTGAATAAGGTGTGGAAGTGGTACCAGCTGCTAATGTCCCTGGTTTTGTTTCTGCTATAGATAAACCCAGTGGATTTAAAAACTGTTTTGAGCCACTCACTCATAAAACTTCAGAATGTGACTTGCACTAAATCTTAGCTGTGATAAAAGCCAAGAGAAAACAGCAATTGAAGTGTAATTGACAGCAACACACAGATTTATACAGTAAGTTCATTTTCTGGTCTGTTCTTTAATTTTTCAATGGGTCTCCATATGAGTGAAACATTCTCGAGAGGATTGTTAAATAAGACGTAATAGATCAATCAATCAACTTTGTATTTTTCAGTTGAATATGATTGGCATGGCCAAAGAGAGAAGTGGACATTGTTGCTGCACTCAAGTCACATTCTGAATAGGTAGTGTAAGTGGTACCAGTTTCTAATGTCCCTGGTTTTGTTCATGCTATGAATAAACCCAGTGGATTAAAAAACTGTTTTGAGCCACTCACTCATAAAACTTCAGAATGTGACTTGTACTAAATCTTAGCTGTGATAAAAGCCAAGAAACAACAGCAATGGAAGTGTAATTGTCAGAAGAACATAGATTTAAAAGAGTAAGTTTATTTTGTTGTCTCTTCTTAATTTTTCATTAAGTCTCCATATGAGTGAAACATTCTTGAGAGAACGTTAATCAACACATAATCATTTAATCAAACACTTTTGTATTTTTCAGGTGAATGTAACAGGTATTGCCAAAAGGAGAAGTGGACATTGTTGCTGCGCTCAAGTTACTTTCTGAAAAAGTAGTGTAAGTGGCACCAGTTGCTGATGTCCCTGGTTTTGTTTATGCTATAAATAAACCCAGTGGATTAAAAAACTGTTTTGAGCCACTCACTCATAAAACTTCAGAATGTGACTTGCACTAAATCTTGGCTGTGATAAAAACCGAGAAACAACAGCATTTGAAGTGTAATTGACAGCAGCACACAGATTTAATACAGTAAGTTTATTTTGTTTTCTCTTCCTAATTCTTCATTAAGTCTCCATATGAGTGAAACATTCTCGAGAGGATTATTAAACAAAACAGAATAAGTCAATCAGTCAATTTTGTCTTTTTCAATTGAATATGATGGGCATTGCCAAAAGGAGAAGTGGACATTGTTGCTGCACTCAAGTCACATTCTGAATAAGGTGTGGAAGTGGTACCAGCTGCTAATGTCCCTGGTTTTGTTTCTGCTATAGATAAACCCAGTGGATTAAAAAACTGTTTTGAGCCACTCACTCATAAAACTTCAGAATGTGACTTGCACTAAATCTTAGCTGTGATAAAAGCCAAGAAAAAACAGCAGTTGAAGTGTAATTGACAGCAACACACAGATTTATACAGTAAGTTCATTTTCTGGTCTGTTCTTTAATTTTTCAATGGGTCTCCATATGAGTGAAACACTCTCGAGAGGATCGTTAAATAACATGTAATAGATCAATCAATCAACTTTGTATTTTTCAGTTGAATATGATGGGCATGGCCAAAGAGAGAAGTGGAGATTGTTGCTGCACTCAAGTCACATTCTGAATAGGTAGTGTAAGTGGTACCAGTTGCTAATGTCCCTGGTTTTGTTCATGCTATAAATAAACCCAGTGGATTAAAAAACTGTTTTGAGCCACTCACTCATAAAACTTCAGAATGCAACTTGTACTAAATCTTAGCTGTGATAAAAGCCAAGAAACAACAGCAATGGAAGTGTAATTGTCAGAAGAACATAGATTTAAAAGAGTAAGTTTATTTTGTTGTCTCTTCTTACTTTTTCATTAAGTCTCCATATGAGTGAAACATTCTTGAGAGAACGTTAATCAACACATAATCATTAATTCAAACAATTTTGTATTTTTCAGGTGAATGTAACAGGTATTGCCAAAAGGAGAAGTGGACATTGTTGCTGCGCTCAAGTTACTTTCTGAAAAAGTAGTGTATGTGGTACCAGTTGCTGATGTCCCTGGTTTTGTTTATGCTATAAACAAACCCAGTGGATTAAAAACTGTTTTGAGCCACTCACTCATAAAACTTCAGAATGCAACTTGTACTAAATCTTAGTTGTGATGAAAGCCAAGAAACAGCAGCAGTGGAAGTGTAATTGACAGCAGCACACAGATTTAATACAGTAAGTTGATTCAAAAAATTAAGTTTATTTTCTTGGGTTTTTGAAATTTTCATTAAGTCTCCATATGAGTGAAACATTCTTGAGAGGATTATTAAACAAAACATAATAAATCAATCAGTCAATTTTGTATTTTTCAGTTGAATATTATGGGTATTGGTAAAAGGAGAAGTGGACATTGTTGCTGCACTCAAGTCACATGCTGAATAGGTAGTGTAAGTGGTACCAGTTGCTAATGTCCCTGGTTTTGTTTCTGCTATAAATAAACCCAGTGGATTAAAAAACTGTTTTGAGCCACTCACTCATAAAACTTCAGAATGTGACTTGCACTAAATCTTGGCTGTGATAAAAACCGAGAAACAACAGCATTTGAAGTGTAATTGACAGCAGCACACAGATTAATACAGTAAGTTTATTTTCTGGTCTGTTCTTTGATTTTTCATTGGGTCTCCATATGAGTGAAACACTCTCGAGAGGATTGTTAAATAACACGTAATAGATCAATCAATCAACTTTGTATTTTTCAGTTGAATATGATGGGCATGGCCAAAGAGAGAAGTGGAGATTGTTGCTGCACGCAAGTCACATTCTGAATAGTTAGTGTAAGTGGTACCAGTTTCTAATGTCCCTGGTTTTGTTCATGCTATGAATAAACCCAGTGGATTAAAAAACTGTTTTGAGCCACTCACTCATAAAACTTCAGAATGTGACTTGCACTAAATCTTGACTGTGATTAAAGCCAAAAGAAAAATAACAGCAATCGAAGTGTAATTGTCAGAAGCACACAAATTTAATACAGTAAGTTTATTTTGTTGTCTTTTCTTAATTCTTCATTAAGTCTCCATCTGAGTGAAACATTATCGAGAGTAACCTTAAACAAAACATAAGTCAATCATACAATTTTGTCTTTTTCAGTTGAATATGATGGACTTGGCTAAAGAGAGAACTGGACATTGTTGCTGAGCTCAAGTCACATGCTGAATAGGTAGTGTAAGTGGTACCAGTTGCTAATGTCCCTGATTTTGTTTCTGCTTTAAACAAACCCAGTGGATTAAAAAACTGTTTTGAGCCACTCACTCATAAAACTTCAGAATGTGACTTGTACTAAATCTTAGCTGTGATAAAAACCAAGAAACAACAGCAATGGAAGTGTAATTGTCAGAAGAACATAGACTTAAAAGAGTAAGTTTATTTTGTTGTCTCTTTTTACTTCTTCATTAAGTCTCCATATGAGTGAAACATTCTTGAGAGAACGTTAATCAACACATAATCATTTAATCAAACAATTTTGTATTTTTCAGGTGAATGTAACAGGTATTGCCAAAAGGAGAAGTGGACATTGTTGCTGCGCTCAAGTTAGTTTCTGAATAAGTAGTGTAAGTGGTACCAGTTGCTAATGTCCCTGGTTTTGTTTATGCTATAAACAAACCCAGTGGATTAAAAAACTGTTTTGAGCCACTCACTCATAAAATATCAGAATTTGACTTGTACTGAATCTTGGCTGTGATGATAGCCGAGACACAACAGCAATTGAAGTGAATTTTTCATTAAGTCTCCATATGAGTGAAACATTCTCGAGAGGAACCTTAAACAAAACATAATAAGTCAATCAGACAATTTTGTCTTTTTCAGTTGAATATGATGGACATGGCTAAAGAGAGAAGTGGACATTGTTGCTGAGCTCAAGTCACATGCTGAATACGTAGTGTAAGTGGTACCAGTTGCTAATGTCCCTGCTTTTGTTTCTGCTTTAAACAAACCCAGTGGATTAAAAAACTGTTTTGAGCCACTCACTCATAAAACATCAGAATGTGACTTGTACAAGATCTTAGCTGTCATAAAAGCCAAGAAACAACAGCAATGGAAGTGTAATTGTCAGAAGAACATAGATTTAAAAGAGTAAGTTTATTTTGTGTTCCCTTTTTAATTCTTCATTAAGTCTCCATATGAGTGAAACATTCTTGAGAGAACGTTAATCAGCACATAATCATTTAAGAAAACAATTTTGTATTTTTCAGGTGAATGTAACAGGTATTGCCAAAAGGAGAAGTGGAGGTTGTTGCTGCACTCAAGTCACATTCTGAATAGGTAGTGTAAGTGGTACCAGTTGCTAATGTCCCTGGTTTTGTTTATGCTATAAATAAACCCAGTGGATTAAAAAACTGTTTTGAGCCACTCACTCACAAAATATCAGAATGTGACTTGTACTAAATCTTGGTTGTGATAAAAGCCGAGAAACAACAGCAATTGAAGTGTAATTGACAGCAGCACACATATTTAATACAGTAAGTTTATTTTGTTGTCTCTTCGTAATTCTTCATTAAGTCTCCATATGAGTGAAACATTCTCGAGAGGATTGTTAAATAACACGTAATCTATCAATCAATCAACTTTGTATTTTTCACTTGAATATGATTGGCATGGCGAAAAGGAGAAGTGGACATTGTTGCTGCACTCAAGTCACATTCTGAATAGGTAGTGTAAGTGGTACCAGTTTCTAATGTCCCTGGTTTTGTTCATGCTATAAATAAACCCAGTGGATTAAAAAACTGTTTTGAGCCACTCACTCATAAAATTTCAGAATGGGACTTGTACTAAATCTTGACTGTGATTAAAGCCAAGAGAAAAATAACAGCAATCGAAGTGTAATTGTCAGAAGCACACAGATTCAAAACAGTAAGTTTATTTTCTTGTGTTTTTGAATTTTTCATTAAATCTCCATATGAGTGAAACATTCTCGAGAAGAACCTTAAACAAAACATAAGTCAATCAGACAATTTTGTTTTTTTTCAGTTGAATATTGTGGACATGGCTAAAGAGAGAAGTGGACATTATTGGTTAGCTCAAGTCACATGCTCAATAGGTAGTGTTTGTGGTACCAGTTGCTAATGTCCCTGGTTTTGTTTATGCTTTAAACAAACCCAGTGGATTAAAAAACTGTTTTGAGGCACTCACTCATAAAACTTCAGAATGTGACTTGTACTGAATCTTGGCTGCGATAAAAGCCGAGAAACAACAGCAATTGCAGTGTAATTGACAGCAGCACACAGATTTAATACAGTAAGTTTATTTTGTTGTCTCTTCTTAATTCTTCATTAAGTCTCCATATGAGTGAAACATTCTCGAGAGGATTGTTAAATAACACGTAATAGATCAATCAATCAACTTTGTAATTTTCAGTTAAATATGATTGGCTTGGCCAAAAGGAGAAGTGGAGATTGTTGCTGCACTCAAGTCACATTCTGAATAGGTAGTGTAAGTGGTACCAGTTGCTAATGTCCCTGGTTTTGTTTATGCTATAAATAAACCCAGTGGATTAAAAAACTGTTTTGAGCCACTCACTCATAAAACTTCAGAATGTGACTTGTACAAAATCTTAGCTGTGATAAAAGCCAAGAAACAACAGCAATGGAAGTGTAATTGTCAGAAGAACATAGATTTAAAAGAGTAAGTTTATTTTCTTGTCTCCTCTTAATTCCTCATTAAGTCTCCATATGAGTGACATATTCTTGAGAGAATGTTAATCAACACATAATCATTTAATTAAACAATTTTGTATTTTTCAGGTGAATGTAACAGGCATTGCCAAAAGGAGAAGTGGACATTGTTGCTGCACTCAAGTCACATTCTGAATAGGTAGTGTAAGTGGTACCAGTTGCTAATGTCCCTGGTTTTGTTTATGCTATAAATAAACCCAGTGGATTAAAAAACTGTTTTGAGCCACTCACTCATAAAATATCAGAATGTGACTTGTACTAAATCTTGGCTGTAATAAAAGCCAATAGAAAACAGCAATTAAAGTATTGTCAGCAGTATACAGAACAGTAAGTTTTGTTTCTGGTCTGTTTTTAATTCTTCATTGGGTCCCCATATGAGTGAGAATTTCTTGAGAGGAATGTTAAACAACACAAAATAAATCTTATCAATCAAATTTGTTTTTAGCTTACCTGAGCCCAAGGCTCAAGTTAGCTTTTCTGATCACATTTTGTCCGCCGTCTGTCTATCTGTCTTTCTTTCCGTCTGTAAACTTTTTACATTTGGGACTTGTTCTCAAGAACCACTGGGTCAATTTCAACCAAACTTGCCACAAAGTTTAATTGGATAACAGGGATTCAAATTTGTTAAAATGAAGGGCCATACCCTCTTCCAAGGGGAGATAATAAATAATTAGAAAAATTAATGACATCTTTTAAAAAAATTTTGAAGAACCACTGGGCCAGTAAAGATAAAACTTAGGTGGAAGTATCTTCTGGTAATGTAGAATCAAGTTCGTTCAAATCATGACCTCCGGGGTTTGGGAGGAGCCACAATATGGAATCAATTTTTACACAGGAATATATAGATTTTTTTTTAAAAATCTTTATCTCAAGAACCACTGGGTCAGGAATGATAAAACTTAGGTGGAAGCATTCTCAGGTAGTGTAGAATCAAGTTTTTATGTCAACCCAGGATAGGGGTGGGGGTGTTAGGGCGGGGCAAAATAAATGATTAAATTTTTTTGATAGGAAAGATTTTATTCTATAGAATTGAAATGCCATGTTTAGTTATATTGATATGGCAGTATCATTAGGTAGTGTACATTCACATTTGTTCATTTATGAATGCATAATTGGGGTGAATTTTTTTTACAAAGGAATATCTAGGAAAAAATCTTCTGTTCAAGAACAGTTTAGTTATATTGATATGGCAGTATCATTAGGTAGTGTACATTCACATTTGTTCATTTATGATTCCAGGGGTAGGGAGGGGCATAATTGGGGTGAATTTTTTTACAAAGGAATATCTAGGAAAAAATCTTCTGTTCAAGAACAGTAAAGCCATTGATATTGATATGGAAGCATTCTCAGGTAGTTTAAAATTCAAGACCTACTTTTCAATACTGAACTGATTTGTGTTTTTTTTTTCCTAGCCAATATGCTCAGGTGAGTGATGTGGCCCATAGACTTCGTGTTAATGGGATTGGGTATATTGGCCAGGTAGAGCTTTTTAAGGGGATTGGGTATATCCAAGTAGCTCAATGGTAGAGCTACTGCACCATAACCAGGAGGTCCCTTGTTCGAGTCCCATCTGGACAACAATTTTTCCTGTCTGTTAAAATTTAAATTTAAGCTTTCTTGACTGTGTTTCATAGTTTTATGAGGTTCAGTAAATTCCAAATATGTTCCAATTACAAGGTGATGGTGTATGAATTAAGACAAAAAAGCATGACAGAAATCTAGCCAAGGATGTAACTTTTAATTCTTCCATGTGATTGTCTTACACATTGATGTGTTTCATTTGTCCCCTAGTATTTGGGAATTTACTGAAGTAGGGAAAATGTTTACTTGATAGAAACTTTTTTTCTTCAAAACATGGATACTTCAAAAACATGGATAATTGAAGATAAAGTCTTTTTTTTTAGGTTCTTTTAGAAATAATCAGTAATACATTAGACAAGGACATGGTTTTATTTATCAGCAACATGGGTAAGACATTTACACAACATGAAATAAACTCTGATAATTCAAACAAAACATATGTTAACACATGTACCAGCATACGTACCGTACATGTATATTGCACAAGTCAGAAAAAACACTATATACCATTTTAACAATTCTTAAGTAGCAGCTCTGACAGTTTGTAATAGTAGTAGCTATGACAGAAGAGTGACCTGGATCACAATCCACACCTGGGCTGTCTAACGTGGAAGTTACAGTGGAAAAAAAATTAATCTTATTGACAGTCACCTATTATTTCTTCAGGAGTTTTGCTTTCAGTCAACTTTTGTTACTTTAATATACAGATACCTCAAAAGAAACATGCTTCATGTATACTTTGCTTCAAGTTAATTAAACTATATGTGATTTGAATAACTTGGAAAAAATAAACAAAAAGGGAAATTGACAGAACATAAATTATCATATGATGACCAAAAAGCAAAATGCCCTTTTAAAGTATTGTCATGTACATAACAAACTTCAAATTTCAGTACTTCTTTCTGTTTTTATAAAGGCATAATACAAAATAATGTCAATATAAGTAGGCATACCTTTATTTTACATGTATTTGAGATATATTACTATAACCATGATAATTATAAAGTACTTATTTTTTCAACTGTCAATCATATTTGAAATGAACTTTCAAACAATGCAGACAAACAGTGCACAATGAAAACAACACATGTTTTGTTTTACAATGTAACCCAAATAAAAAATAAATAAGAATGTATTATACACAAATAGGATAAATTGAAATGTGAACCCTCATCTATGAAAAAATAATTTTTTCTTCAAAGTATTTGGTGTACTATCCTAAAAACTAGATACACTAACAATATATGTATTCCTCAAATTCTTGTTAAAATTAACAACAAGCAGTACTGACTACTCATACACTGGTATGAAAAAACTGAAATGCTGGAGCTAAACTACCATGATCATAAATAGAACCAATCTGGCAAAAATTCTCAGTGGAAAAGCTTTAGAAAACACATTTCTTTCCCCTTATTATATTTTTTCTAATTCCATTAATTCTGAATTACACGCTGCTGTAAAACTAAAAATATTATTATGATAATGATTTTTAATGCAGTATAGAAATATAGCTGTACAATCAATCTACAGGCCATAGATTGCATGTAAAATTACTACACAATTGTCAGGAAAAAAAATCACATATAAAATTGATAAAAATTTAAAAAAAAACAACATTTAATTTAATGTTGGGTTTTGATTTTTGTGTAAAATCCTGAATAAGCTGTGTATGTCTTTGAATAAATATCATGTATATATGTATGGTATTATGCAAATTATTTTAAAAAAAAACAAACTTCAAAACTGAAACAACTAGATACATGTTTGATGTATTAATTGTCTTAATTCAAGCAATTTTTCAAAATCCAATTCAAAAATATAGTTTACTTATTAAACATGTCACATTTCATGTACAATAATATATTCATGTACATAGTTGTATATTTGACTCCAGAAGGTTTATTTTTGAGCACGACTTTTGGCATTTGGCTGTTTTAAATACCAGAGGCACTGTCTGTGTAATACAAATATCAACCTAACTTTTTCCTAGATTCTAGCACTAGTACATAAATATTTAGTTTTTCTTTAAGGTAGTTTTAAAGCTTTCTTACATATTTGCTTTTGTGTGTTAAACATGCCCTTTCTGATAAAATTATGCGTCATTAAAATCAGATGATATGAAGATCTTGCAGAGAGTTTTTTTTTTCTATCAAAACATAATGATTTTATATTCAGTGTGGAAGCTTTGGTATAACTATGGTAGCTTTCTACATTTCTTGGAGTTCTACGATTAGAAGGCATTGATTCCTTGGTGTAAAGTGACCACTACTGGACATAGTGGACATCATTAGTGCTCACTTCTTCATTATCCTGGTTTACTGGTGTAGTGCCAGACATAGTTCCATAGGAAGCAGCCAATCGGCTAGCACCATTCTCTGAAGGCGGGGCATTATCATCCAATAGAACTCCAGCAACAAAAGGCTGAAATAAGATGCAATAATCATTATCACTCTAAACTATGTATATCTTTCTTTTTTTTTTCTTTTTTTTTTTTTTTTTTTACATACAACTGATTTTTACAAATTTTGAGATGACTTGATATCAAAGCCAGAATTTCAACTGAATGGTGACCAAAAGTAAAGCACTTACTCTATCTGTAGAATCGGGTGTACTGGCTCCTTGCTCTTTTTCCACAAAGTGCTGCAATGATATGTAAAGGAATGATGTTCATTTCAAAATAACTTACTGAACTAATGCTGTATACTGATCCAAACTGGACATTCAGAATTGTATTCGACTCATAAAATTACTATATTTTCTAAGAAATCAATTTACCAAAAAATTTGACCTCAGAATTCATCAGTCACAAAGTACAAATAGAAAATGACCTTTCAGCTATGTCAGTTATGTCAGTCATGTCTCCCTGATGTACATTAACCAGACTCATGCTAAAAGACAACATATCACCTTCTTTGACCCAGTCACTAAAACAGTAACCCTATAAGCCTCCTTTTACTAGCTGCAAACGTTTACTTAACAAGACCAACAAAGATGTGGCAACATACCCTCAGACAAACATCATTATGCTACATAAGTACATACAAAGGTGTTATTTCATGCATAAAGAACATAGTTTACCATGGATTTCAATGTTATTGTACATTGTTCATAACATTTTCTTCAAAATTTATACATTGTAGTTTTAAAAAAAACAGTCAAATCCTATTATCTCAAATTCAATGGGATTGAGGGAAAAACTTTTCGATATGCAAAACAAGGGTTAGAAATATAGAGTGTTTTAAAAATACACAGACATACTGATCAATTCAATTCTATGAGGTTAAAGTTCAACTCATAAATAGACATAAGCCATATTAGTTTTTCTATTTTCTACATCAGTACTGGAGTATGTAAACCCCTTACATTTGTTACATTTGATGGCAGCTATAGCTTGTTTCTGTGGCTGCAGTATACAGATATACCTTATGTTGTTCTTTTTGTTTATATTTTATTTCATTGAATGTGCATATGTGTTTATTTCATGACAAATACCCATATGGCAGACAAAGTAACTCTTTTCCTTGAGGACTGTATTAAACTTTAAAACCTTGAATTTGATGACCTTTCACTCAAGCAGATTGCTATTTTCTGTATGACACTGTAACTACTGTTATACAGTTAGTTGGTTTTCTGTATGTCACTACTGTTATACAGTTGGTTTTCTGTATGTCACTATTGTTATACAGTTGGTTTTCTGTATGTCACTACTGTTATACAGTTGGTTTTCTGTATGTCACTATTGTTATACAGTTGGTTTTCTGTATGTCACTTCTGTTATACAGTTGGTTTTCTGTATGTCACTTCTGTTATACAGTTGGTTTTCTGTATGTCACTTCTGTTATACAGTTGGTTTTCTGTATGTACGAGGGGTTATCAAAAAGTTCGTGGACTAGCGCCATAAAATTAAAACCGCTTAAGGTACATCAATGAATTTTGAAATATCTAGTTAGCATCATCTTTTCTAAACCATAAATCAAAAATTTTATTTTTTAATAAATTAGTAATGTTTTTGTAAGCAATGGTATGTCCAGGCGGCGTAACCTCGAACACGACGTTTTTGCGACCTATGTGTAACTGAGAAAAAAACTCTTTTGATATGAACATTTGACATCCAAAAATCCTGTTAATTCAGGTATGTGTCGGGACACATTTTCTCCATAAAATATGAAATTTTCACTTCATTTTGTAAGTTCTATGAAATTTTATCGTAAATTTTACATGGAAAGTCCAAATAAATGAGGCCTTGAAAATGACGTTAAAAGGGGGGAGGAGTTTCTTTTTCCAACATTCAATCAAGTTTTGCCCCTGAAAAAATGGTATAGACCTAAGAAATGTTTTAATTGGCTACAGAGAAATAATATGCATCCAGAATACTTGTCTTTTAATGTCAAAATATATTCAGAGAGAAAAGGGATACACAGTTAATGTCGATTTGTAGTCAAGGTGTGAAAAATCAATCGCGTCAAAAAATAACGTTGATCATGTGTTGTAGATATTGAACTCTTAAAAGCAAAGTATACTGGCACAATCAAGCGAAGATCTCTCCAAATGTTTTAATCCATATGGAATATTATATTTATTGAAAGCCACTGTTTATGACATTGTAAAGTCATAAAAACAAGACGGGTTGAAGTTCTTACGCATCTCCAGGAAATCTCATCCAAAAAAGTGCATGAGGTAGAAGAAGAGGACATTGGAATAAACAATGACGTTGTCGGACGTCATGAAAATAAAAGACGACAGCGCCGGGTGATCATATAATGCCGTTTTTATTTTATAATAATTTGGCAAATAATGAACGTATCAAGCCAACATTTTCAACATTTCTTTATTTTTTGTTGTTTTATGTTCCATATAAATTTTGAAAGCACAGACTACATAGTACTAATTTTATAGCCTCAGTCCACGAACTTTTTCATAACCCCTCGTAACTATTGTTATACAGTTGGTTTCCTGTATGTCACTATTGTTATACAGTTGGTTTTCTGTATGTCACTTCTGTTATACAGTTGGTTTTCTGTATGTCACTTCTGTTATACAGTTGGTTTTCTGTATGTCACTATTGTTATACAGTTGGTTTTCTGTATGTCACTATTGTTATACAGTTGGTTTTCTGTATGTCACTTCTGTTTTACAGTTGGTTTTTTGTATGTAACTATTGTTATATAGTTGGTTTTCTGTATGTCACTATTGTTACACAGTTGGTTTTCTGTATGTCACTATTGTTATACAGTTGGTTTCCTACCTTTTCTTCACAATTATCCTCCGTGTTCTGACAATGCAGTGGACAAAAAAGGAGGAAAGTTATAAATATCACAATATAACAGAGGCCACAAAGACAAAAGCTGTCAACAGGGTACTATGACCAGTAACACAATGACCAAAGCTTATAATCAATAGGGTACTATAGAGGACGCCACAATGATACAACAGAGAAGCAACACGAGGAGCAGGGTACCAGTTTACTGTGGGAAGGGGTGGATATACTGAATACCAACCCACCTGAACATTGCTATCCAAGGAATCAACCAAAAACATCAACTATCAATGTATGTTGTGTAAATTCATATAAAAAGTGTCTACAATAACATGATGTCATTTGCCAAATTGAATGTTTATGATGCTATATTATGATACCTTGAGTTATGAAGAAAAAAAGACAAGACAAAACCCATATGTGAAGTGCTGCTTAATTCTAACAAATGTATATAATGATATATATATAGCTTACTAGTCTAAATACTTGAGATGGAGAATTTTTTCAGACCAGCTACACATTTGCTTTTTTTAGAATCTCAGCTGAGATTTAAACTTGCAATATCAAAATCTTACTGGGATTTTTGAACTTTTGAACCTGGCATAAACATACACAACATTGAAATACCCCCTCTCCCACTACACCCCCTCCCCCAATACTACCCCCCCCATACTAGGTCCAACAGGTCATGACAAGTAGAAGATAGAATAAACAATAATTTAATGTGAAATCCCCTATGTTGGAGTTTTACAACTTTCATTTTTCTTCTGAAACCTGTCTAAATTAGTTATATCTGAAAATTCTATTAAGATAGCAGAGCTTGGTATACAGTGTTAGTGCCATTAATTCATTAGATACATATTTCAGCATCATGCTCAAGCTTAATGCCAATGTAGCTGAGGAATATCAGCAGCATTCCTCCAGTGCACATAATCAAGTGTTGAGGAACTTACATCTGGAGAATCAATTGAGGGAGAATTTTGTGACCTAGCATTTGATTCCTTGGGATGATCTTTCTGTACAATCAAAATTTCAAAAATATAGCTTACTTCTGTTTTAAATAAAGAGATGTTAAATACAGTTGTTTTGTTGATAAATATCACAAGTTAGCCATGATCTGTTGTACAAGTAAAAGAGGCATAGACCAATATATTAAATTATAAGCAACTAAGCTACAAACACAATTTCTTAAGATTACAAAAAAAAATCTTTTTTTATATATTAATGCACAGTTTCTTTTTAGAAAGGAACACAACATTCATGCCTTCATTTTCATTCCTCTACTTGACATAAAGTAAATACATTTGTATTGAATTCATGCACATTAAGTTTTCAAATCATTCATTTACATTTTACACAAGGAAATTCTTTGTTTTATTTATGCACATTATTCTTTGATTTTTGGTGATATATTGATGCTTTTAAAAGTTTTAAAAGTGCTTTTTCATTCAAATGCCAAATGATGATTCCTTACCGAGTTATTGCCCTTACCATATATTTTCTGGTGGCTGAGGACAGATTTTTAAACCATCCAAAGAAGGCGCGGCCGACGAACATAACAATGGAGATAAAGAGGGCCACCGAGGAGAAGACAAAAACTGGATTTACAGCCTCTGTAATCAGAATATTAATAGCTCGCATTACTGACTGTAAACAGAATAATTACAGCTCTAATTACTGACTGTAAACAAAATATTTACAGCTCTCATTACTGACTGTAAACAAAATATTTATAGCTCTAATTACTGACTGTGAACAAAATATTTATAGCTCTAATTACTGACTGTAAACAAAATATTTATAGCTCTCATTACTCACTGTAAACAAAATATTTATAGCTCTCATTACTGACTGTAAACAAAATATTTATAGCTCTCATTACTCACTGTAAACAGAAATGGTGATTCTATGATTACTCAAACAGTAAACAATAACTATATATTACGTATTCTAATAACTCAATAAACAAAACAGTATGTATAGAGTTTCTTGATTCAAACATAAATGGTACATCTACAGTTCTAATTAGTAAATTAAAAAAAATTATAATCTACAGCCCTAATTACTTAGTAAATAGACGTGATGCATTTACACCTCTGATTTCTCTGTAAAGATTAACAATACATTATAGGATTCCTCAGTATGTGAGATATATATAAATATTTACATTTGCAAATGTTTTCCTTTATATAACACTAATGAAAGCAATGCGTATCTATAACTGTATAAATAACGGTACAGGGTCAAGAGGTCATAGATGTGCGTATGGATAAACGTTCAATGTAATTTCTCAGTGACATCATAAAGGGTCGACGCACGTGCAGTGGATTACATACATGCCGTTGGGTTTGAAAAATGATGCATTTCACACGTTAAAAGTCACGATCAGGCAAATATAAAGTATGAATAAGTCACAAATGTAAAAATAAGTAATAAGGTATCATATAAAACATTTGGGCTTTATAATGAACATCTACCAACCCCGTATTTATAGCCCGATAGATGTTTTAAATGATACCTTATTTCTTAAATCAATCTAGAATGGAAAAGTTTATTTATAATTTACATGTGCAGAACAGGTATAGGTATATCTTTGGTATATATTCATCATAAGCATTTTACACAATAAAGGGCTTTATACAGGAATTTAATGGTCAGTGACCAACCCGCATACAAATATATTTATATCCTGATAGATGCTTTCATTTTTAAAATGATACCTTATTTCTTAAATCAATCTAGAATGGAAAAGTTTATTAAATGTGCAAAACAGGTATAGGTATATAAACTTCTTGGTATATATTTTGTCTCAGGTTTTTTTTCAGGACATTTTACACAATATACCAGTCCAATTAATCCAGTCATATACAGGACTTGATTAAAGAAATAGTAGCACTGGTACAGTGTATACATGCAGACAGTTAAGATAACTAATTATTGTTTATTTTTAAGCATACAAATATATGAGGCTTCAAAGTTTCGGTTTAGGAAGCAGAAGAAAAAAAAAACAGAATAATCAAAGGTCTTCCTCAATAAAAACTGCTAGAACCTTAGAGACTGAAAATCAACAACCACCGATAAAAAGATACTAAAAGTAAAGAATAAAAGAGAGACAGAAGACGAGACAAATACATGTAAAAAAAAAACATTTGTAATTAATATTAGACATTACCCTGCATTTGGTTCCAATAGTACTCTAAAAACTTTTGAAATCACTCTTTCCTATTTTTACTACCCATTATTTATTGATTATTACCCCCCCCCCCCCCAAATGGAAACATGACTTTATCTCTTAATTACTACAAAGTTACTATATTTGTTTACACCAAGTGTCTCATATCTACATAAAACTACAAACCTTTCAAGATAAAATTGAAAACATAAAAAGTTAACAGATGACAGCTAGACAATGGACAGACACTTAAAAATAGCTCATTTGACCTAAATGGAAAGAAACAATGATAGAGACCCACAGGTCAGTTTATCCCTTACAGATTTAAAATGTGCTTCCCTCAAGAATGCCTAGATATATTTCGAAGCAATGTACAAGAATGCTATAATTAATAAGCAATTTATCAGCTTTCACCAATACAGTAGGCAAGTAAATGTTAAAGTTAAACTTCACCAGATAATATGCTACATTAAATTTGGTAATTTACTACATTCCATTGCACGACTTACCATAAACTATATCTGCAATATGATGCAATTTCATCAAAACACTTAACAAACAAACAAAAAAAAACAAAAAAAAAAACACTGATATAAAACACCAACAAACCACAAAAACTGCCCTCTTCAAATTTTTAATTCTAATTTCATACCCAGTGTACAATAATTACCTGATCTGAGAGCTGTGAAGAAGACGACATTGAACTGTAGGAGTATGGTGGCTACGATGACAAAGTTAATGGCGGTGTAATGAATCTTCTTGTTTATCTTTGACGGTTTGTAGGCAAAGTAAATGTTATATCTGTCTACTGCATGCTTCAGAATCATGTACACCCAACCTGAAGTAAAAAGGATCCATGTCTCAGGTCACAACAAAGAAAGGATGAAACTTCGTCATTGTTAATTTTGACATTAATTTTATGTACTTCGTCACTTTGTTGTTATTATATGTCTACTCAACACTTGATGCAGTCAAGTTCATGTCAGGCAAAACCTGATTATTAAATAGCTAAGTCTTTTGATAAAGGGTAAAGAACTTACCAAAAGGAACTACCAGTGGACACAGAAGACTGTAGGCCATAAGTACAGCAAACACACACAACATCCAAGCATACTGTATACCATACTGAAACTCCCACAGCACAGACTGAAGGGGAAAATTTGTCATGCAGTCATTTAGTAAGTGAAATTTAACTTTTTATTCATTTTTGCCCAAAATCATGTCCAGTTGTTATCAACAATTCCTATGGTTTGAGTAGAGAATAAGAAATGCACATTCTTTAAGAATAAGGAAGAATTGTACATTTCTAAAGCACCTCTAGTGCATTGATTTATGTACATTTCATGAAATTCATGTGAAAAGAACACACAGTGAGACACCAACAGTTTTTCCCCATGAATTTCATGCAAGATACACATAGAAAATCCTTTCAAGTTCTTTTCACATGGAACATACTTGTATGTCTCAACAAAGACAAATGAAAAAAAGAGCAAAAAACAAGGTCTGGGAAATACCAGGCAGAGCACTAATTTCTTTTATGGAGAGTTCAAATTTTGTAACAAGGAGAAAGACCTACCTTCCTGACAGCTGTTTTCTCAGCGGCCGAGTGAGCCAGTAACAACTTGAGACCGTACATGAAGAGTTCAGAAAATCGAATTAATTCTAAAGCTGTCCCGATAAAAGCTGCAGTTATCACATAGTTAACAAAGAAAGCGCCATGTCCTGCTAAAAATATACACCTGCAAAGACAAAGATCATCAAGCTTAAAAGCTGTATGTGTAAGTAGCAGAATTCAGCAATGATTATTCACAGCATTGTGGTAAGTTTTCTCTCTCTCTCTCTTTCTCCAAACTTACTTCCAACGGAAATTTGAGTCTCTATCCAGGACAAACCACTGAATTAAAGCCTTGGTACTACAACATAAAATAAGTATACAAATTCACTATCTTCTAAACTTATGTATAAAAATAAGAAAATATAGTTCAACTTCAGTATCTTGAACAAGAATATTCAAAATACCATAGCTTCTGCTATATTTTTAATCCCTTTAATGAAAACTAATTAAGCTGTATTTTACCTCGTTAATCCTAGTGAGGGAAGGATAAGTACCATCAGAATCAGGAATATAAAGGACTTGACCATTATAGCATGGTGCTCAGCAGTTCTATAATAAACAGGAATATTATTCATATAGACCACTTACAGTAGTTTTCTCATTTGAAAAGTTTTTTTTATCCACTCTCCCTTTATACAAACACAGCCACACAAAATAAATCTGTCAATAAACAGGAGTATAAATATTCACAACTGAATATTAAATGTTTACCTAGTCCAGTGTCCTATAAATGTGGAGTCAGAGTAGTACACTACATTGGGCAGTAAAGCTGAGAATGTCCACAGCAACAAGGTGGGCAAGAACTGGACCAACAGTGGACTCTGGAAACCAAAGTAAAAATCTCTAATGATCAAAGTCCACAGTTTGAAAAAAAGGATTTTAATAGTGCATTTCATGATGGGGTATCAGCATGCAGAATTTTTTTTTCTTTTGGAATTCTAAGGTAGTCAGAAAATTATCCAGTTCTAGGAAATCTCAATTTTATTACCCAGGTATTTGACTTTTGAAAACTGGAGATCACCAAATTTTGTGAGTCAACCTTATTTCACAAGTTCCAAATTTGGTATTTATAAGGCTAAGCAAGACAAATTTTTCACGAATGCAGGTTTTTGCTGTATGCTTATAGAAAAAAATTTCGCAAGCAGTTCCTGATAACACAAAAATAAAATTTTTTACAAATAAAAAGTGCTTTGCAGTTTATCAAAAATTGAAAACGGGAATGTTTTTTTTGAGTACACATGTACTCAAATTATCCATCATATACATTGTAATATACAGTCTAAATGGGAAATGCGCATGGTGGAAGAGACTAGATTACTTGCAGAGAAGAGTAAATGTAGTGTTCATACATGTAAATTGATAACATAATTCTTTGACAAGCCACTTGACCTAGCTGGGAATTTAAGATAAGGCCAAATGCTCACAGCAAAATTATGCATACAATTGCAGTGCAAAATCATGTAAGTGTTAGTAAAGTTCAATTTCTTTATATAATTATATATTTTATACATTGTCTTCAAGAAAATATGTTTTTCTTACAAATCATTCTTTCAAATCATTAAAAAAAAAAAAAAAGAATAAAGAGTGACTAATATTTGATACATAAGAGCATTATTCGATACCTATTATCATTGTAAAAAGTTCTTAATAAATTAAATGATGATTTTATTTTAAACAAACGTTACACCTCAAAAGCATTGTATTACATAGAATCATTAGAAAGCATGCAATCCAATACCATGAGCTTGTCCTTATAAGTGAAAAGCTTTATAAAGTTTGTATTGCACAAACTTTCATGAAAACATAAAATATCATAAAGCATAAATTAACAAAAAGCTTACAATTTTATTTATCTGAAATGAAAATACATAACTCAAATAAATATAGCAGAAAAAAATGTAATTGTTACAACATTTAATTGATAGACAGCTTGTATTTAGCTTCATACAGTTTAAGAAATAAGAGGGCCATGGACCAAAATGCTTACCTGGGTCAAATAAGAAGTGCTGTTCTGAAGATGCTTTTAAACAATTCTTACACTATATTCTAATGTCAATTTCTGATCCCATAATGTGGCTCCCAACCCCCAAGGTGCATATACCTAACACCAGGGCCCATGATTTTAAACAAACTTGAATCCACTCCACTGGAGAATGTTTGCATTTAAATTAGGGATGGCAATTTGTAACCAGTTAATCGATTAATCGGTCGGAACGATGCTAATCGGTTAGAAAATCCGTAAGCAGTTAGTCGGAAAAAATAAAATATACGTAAATTTGAGCGAAGTTTCCTTAAAATCCCTTCTGTTTTTTTTTTTTTTTTAAATTTTAAAAAGGAAAGCGCTGCATAAATTTTTATTTAGCATTTTTACACATCTTGTAATTAAGAATATTTGGAGGTAATTATAGCTGTCAAGATTGAGATCGCAGGGTAATTGGTCAATTCGTAAAGTGTTAATTACTGTACAGTTTGTATAACATCATGCCGTTACCCAGATAGTCCTTTGTTTTTTTTAAATGATATTAAAAACATCACCGTTAAGCTCTTTTAATTATAGTATGTCTATATTTTGCCATTATCTATTAAATTATATTATTATAAAGAACGTTGTAAATTGTATATAATGTGAGAGTTCAGATATAGACTAGTTCTGATTATGGTGACAACGCAGAATTAACTTCTTTAAAACATCTGCATTGGAAAATTATCCCTGTCTGTTTTCTCAATCAAGATTCATGGTTTTCTTAATTTTTTCTTGTCTATTGAAATTGAAATAAAAAATACTCTTATGTACATAAAATTCCCCGATCAAAATAATAAACAGAATGTAACGTCTAACTTCTTTTTAGCTTTTTTGTGTACTATATGAAAAGAAAATGTCAAAATGTATATCTTGATATGACTAACCGGTTAATCGGTCGGAACGTTTTGCGGTTAACCGAGTAGCAATTCTGCAATCGATTGCCATCCTAATTTAAATATTGGTGAATATTTAGAAAGCATGAAATCTAAACCTGTTACGGATTAAAATGATTTCACTTAATTTAAATTATCCCACTCTACAGCTGGATCTCCCCTTTATAAGTGGATATTTTCATCAGTATTTATATTTTATCACAATCACTTACCCTTACTTACTAGAACAGTTCCTTTAAAGCCTCAAGATACTTACATTTTTATGTAAATATGTATAGTACTTACATGTTCCTCTAGCGGTTTGAGGTACTCCAGTTGGTTGAGGGTGTTGATGATGATTAGAGGAGTGGTGAAGAAGAAAAGGATGACGACAAGGATGACATTGACGATGATAGCCATCATCCACCACTTCCAGCGTGACTTAGAAATGTTTTCCCTACAATCATTTGTAGTCAGTATTAACTAGTGGTTCATGTAACTTATCTATCATTTTTAAGCAATATCTTCTACTTCCATTGGATGGACTTAACATATATGTATGTAACTATTGAGCGTTACCAGTAGATATTTTCTGGGGAGGGGGCATAGTGAACACTCCAGTTCCATACCCCCAGCTTCTGGTTGAGGGAGGAGTTCTGGGGGTTACTGCTGCCTTTACATGTACCCTCAAAATCACTCCTCACCCTGAAACAAAACATAATGCCCTTGAGAATAAATCATCAAAAAGCCAAAGATTCACAAATCTGAGAATAAGCTGAGCTACACTGCCTTTACTACATTTATAATACTGAGACCTTGCAGCCATTAGGTCAGTGTAGAAGGTGACGAAGGCTATCCCCGCTGGATCCTGATAAGCAGTTACCTTCTCTTTCTCACACTTTTCCCGGTATTTTTTGGCCACTGATTCATAATGCTCAATGGCATCCACCTAAATATAGAATCAAGATTAGTACTGGCATCCACTGTTCTATGTATGTAGCATTTAGATAGTACCTAAAATTATGGTGAAAGTGTTTATCATAGTAATTATAAAAGATCATCAAATTATAAACTTGTACACGTTTCTTGATTTCTAACAGATATCTAAGACATCAGACCCAATAAAAGTATCCCTGACCTCTTTGCACCCACAGGCAGCACAGCAGCAACAACACTGTCCACAGGTGACCGGTGTCATGGTTGGACGAATTCCTGTCTTCTCAAACTCAATTTTAGAATTTTTTAAAGCTTCCTCTGCTACCCTCCTAAAATTACAGTAAACGATACTTAAAAGACTTGGTCACAATTTCAGCTTTGATTCAATTTGCATGTTCTGAATTCTTACCTATTTTCATCCAGTTTCACTAACTCTGCGATGTTGTAGGCAAACTGGACATCAACCACACTCGCTTCGGGGTATGCTTCCCTAAAAAGGCAGATAATTCATTATATTAAATCACTCACTACCATTGTGTCGACTATTTATGTTTAGCACTTATCCTTCACATGTGCTCAGATTTTTGTTGTTGTTTAATAGTTCAATTTGTCCTGACCACTTATTGGTTTTCAAGAGCAACAAAATGCTTACTATGGTATAAATCTTATTTCATTCAGAGTCTGCAATTTTAAATGAGGTACACTTCTGGCAAACAAGGCAATTAGTACAAGAATATCCAATATTTCATATTTGAACTTTGATTTCCAAGTATGACAGTGACCCAAGATGACAACAGTATCACCAAGATCAGATCACCTGGTTTACTTCTAACACTCTGGAAGATGACAATTGACAAAATCCTACTTACTCAAAATGCTGGGTGATCTGGTTTTTGTAGCACTGGTTTTTAGGGATCCCTGAGATCATCAGTGTCCTTGACACCTGCTCATCCTCCTGATACTGAAGATTAACGCGGAAATGTCGCATCAGACCGACCAATAAAATCAGGAAGGCCACAGCTAGGACAGCATGGACCCACAGCAGCGGAGAACTGGAAATGATACAGGAAATTAGGATCAAATAAGCTAATTCATGATTTTAGCATTTTGAAAGAATTTCATAAAATTTCTAATTTTACCAAAAAATTTGGAAACACTATCAAAATCCAGAACCAATACAAGATTTTGTATCTGAATATTGTCTAATAACCAAAATATTTAATCTTATGGAAACACTACAAACTTTTGTTGAACTAAAGATTTACTGTTATTCATTTCCTTTTATATAACTTTTTCGCAGGTCTTCTTAATTAAGATAACTTACTCTGGATCTAAATTCCCAATGGTTGTATGCCCAAAATCTGTTGCATTTCCAACTACAAAATACAAAATAGCATTCTTGATATTTTTAACTTTTTTTGCAACAAGTATTTTAAGCTTGCAACAAAGAATGATGTTATTGATTCAACCACAAGTCTTGAATACCAAAAGATGGGTAGAAATACGACACAAATGTTCTTAACTTGGTTCACAGAACTTAAGAATACCTGATCCCCAACCCCTTTACCACGATTTATATGAGTACTTACTGTTGTTACCGGAGAAGTTGACGGGTACAATGATGACAACAGACAGCACCATCACTATCGTGGTGTAAATAATCAGGTAACGCTGGAACGACAAATACTGAATGGCATCCTGTCCACTCTTCTTCAAGATGTCTGAATCTCTACAGAACAAACACGTTTTGGGGCTTAATTTAATATGTATCACACTCTGGCCATTATGGTCTGTATTTTGAATTATTTGTATAAATTCAGTAAAATCATATATTAACTTTTCATATTGGACATCCACTTATCTATTCATACATTATATTGTAAATTTTTTCTGGGTCTATGTCCACAAGCATTTGGGGGTTGTGTAAAAGGCAATAGACTTTAAAGAAATTTAAGTCTTCAAGTTTGTAAAGAAATGTGATGCAATCTTAATAAATTTTTAGAATGGATATCCCTAAACAATCCCTGAATAAACCTATGCCAGTGTGAAGGATTGTAGTTTAAGGCAGTCTGAATGTTATCATTTGTATCAGGAGCTACTGTCTAAACTGTTCACATCATTTGTCTTGTGCATATTTTTCCTTCAGATGCCTGGATGACTTACTTGACTCTGAAGAAAGCTGGGATCCAGGAGCAGATATTCTGAAATCATAAAACAAGCACTCCATTACATTACCCTTCAACAGATGAAACTAGGCCGGTGATTGTCTTTTCATGTGATAATGGTGATTTATTGTTAGCTTGGTCAATACGTCTGACAATGATTTCATGTTATTGATTCATTACATTCAACAGATGGTTTGTTTAATTCACTCTTAACAAGGCTCCTTGATTTGAAGTGAGCAACAAAACACCTCAAGCAATCGTCAAGAAATAATAAAAGCAATCATTTGATATGTTGCTGATGCAAGCAATTTCAGTTTTATTCTTTGACGTCACTCCATTGTACACCATTAGAAATATTCTTGTCTTTTACGAAATCATTTGAATGCGTAACAGCTGTGTTCTTTATTCAAACTGTAAAATAATGTAACCGTTATTTTTTTTTTTTTTTAGATATATGGAATTTTTATCTGTGAAACCATTCCCAAGGGTATGACTAATGAGTTTTTTGATTTATGTACAATGTTATGCATTAATACCATTTCTAGCAGTAATACCAAGCCTCATTTTGCTTAAAAGATAATATTTCCCCAAAAATATTCAGATGCAATAGCAGTTCCCCATTTCTCAGGGCTTAAATTAACTTTATCATTTACAAATATTTGATCTCCCCACCAGTTAACACTTTCTAGAGGTGCTTGAATACCTTATGTACACTCAGTCTGTCATATTTATGTAAGTGATTTTATCCCCCCCCCCCTTCTATAAGTGACTGATTGACCTGATGGATACATACACTGTCATGTTTATATACCCGGTAAGTGATTTGAACCCTCCCTCCCTACCCTTTTATAAGTGACTGTTGTGATGGATACATACACTGTCATGTTTATGTATGTGATTTTATCCCCCCCCCCTCTATAAATGACTAATTGACCTGATGGATACATACACTGTCATGTTTATATATCCGGTAGGTGATTTGAACCCTCCCTCCCTACCCTTTTATAAGTGACTGATTGACCTGATGGATACAAACACTGTCATTTTTATGTAAGTGATTTTATCCCCCCCCCCCTTCTATAAGTGACTAATTGACCCGATGGATACATACACTGTCATGTTTATATACCCGGTAAGTGATCTGAACCCTCCCTCCCTACCCTTTTATAAGTGACTGATTGACCTGATGGATACATACACTGTCAGGTTTATGTAAGTGATTTGATTCCCCCCCCCCTTCTATAAGTGACTGATTGACCTGATGGATACATACACTGTCATGTTTATGTATGTGATTTTATCCCCCCCCCCTTCTATAATTGACTGATTGACCTGATGGATACATACACTGTCATGTTTATGTATGTGAGCATCCAAAGATTCCACTGACCCCTGGGTTTTGTTTTTGTCGTCATCGTCATGGTCACCATAAAACAGGGAGGTCCACCTAAAACAGAGACCAATCAGCACATTATACTTAATCAAGACAAGCAGTATCCAAACAGCTTTCTTATCATCCAATATTCATCTCTATCTACAAGAAGATATAGAAAAATAAAGGAATAAAATAACAAAAATTTATCTATAACTTTCTGTCTATCATATTTTGCAATTTTATCTAAAGTAGTTTGCATTTACATGTATGACTTCTCCTTTCAAATATCTTTTGTTGTGCATATGCAGTGATATATATTTCAGAGGAAATAAATATATTACTTGATGATGCAGTTCTGAACTATTTTGTCAGGACAATAATTAAATCATACAATATAAAAAAGAAATGAAACCAAAGACCATTTCCCCCTGTTTGGTATAGTCAGACTATGACATTTGGCTATGAGTGCATGCTTCTATGATGTACCAACCATAATCCCTCTAAAATGCCAATTCTAATATCTGTCTGCAGACAGCATATTAAAAAAATCAAGAATGCGAGAGCCTTGAATTTGTCACCAAAATCAATACAACATTATTTAATATTCATAGCAGTTGGACCCAAGACTTAATCTGCCATTTAGATGATGGCTTGGTTCAATGTACCGACATCCGACAAAATCTTACGATTCTCAAGATTCTAAAACAATGCCCTGTTCACACGACGAGTTTAATTCGCAGTAAATTAATGCGAAGTAAACTAATGCGAATCAAACTAATGCGAATTAAATTGCGTTCACACGACAGCTAATGCGCAGTAAACTAATGCGAATTAAAATTCTTCTTCTACAGTCAGGCGTCAGTAAGTTTATTATGACGTCATTTGTAAATCACGTCATGTATGCAGAGCCATCCTTTGATACATCATTTACTGGCTACAGGTATTCATTGATTTTAGTGATTAACATACTTTCCCTCAATTTTTGAACCAAATATAGCACAAATACCTATATATAACCACCAACACGTGTCCTGTGACTTAATTCTGGCCTGACACATGCGTCAAAATTTAATTCGAATTAGCTTCGCTTAGCGTTCACACAGAGCTAATGCGAAGTAATTTAATGCGCAGTAAATTAATTCGAATTAAAGTAATTCGCATTAAATTCTCCGTGTGAACGCTAAGCGAAGCTAATTCGCAGTAAATTTACGTTTAATTCGAATTAAACTCTCCGTGTGAACAGGGCACAAGTTAGTCTATCTAAGAGTGATTATAAGTGCTATATAAAAGAAACAAGAGGCCTATGGCCTATATAGGTCACCTGAGTACATGTATCATTTAGGTTCAATGTTTACAATCATATTCATGATCTTTTTTTTTCCCTAGATGAATAAGAATAACAGAAAATTTAAAAAAAAAACAAGACCTTGTATTGCCTGCTCTTCTCTTTAAGTCTTTTGTGATATTTCATGTCAATCTTATTAATTAATCATCATTGGTTCTGATGTCATCTTTCTCAAAAAAAAAAAAAAGCTTAATTGAGCATGATTGTAAAATTAATTGGAAATCGAATTGATTTTCAATTGCCAAAAAAAAAAAAAAATCTGCCTGCCTGTTTTATCTGGGGGAAGCTTGCATAATAAGATGATTTATACATTGTGGCTCTACTGTTCTTGAAAAGATCAATAAAGAGTTCCTGAAAATCTCAAAATCGTGTGAAGTATCCTCATGGGATTTTTAACGTGTTTATACTTGATTACACTGAAAACCAGAAGTCTCTGTCGAGACTGAAGCTCTACTGGTTTGTACTTGTAGCAAAGGAAGAGAAAAGTACTTAAGCAGTTGGGAATTGAAACTTTACAACAGCAATAAATAGAATAATGATCATTGATAAGGTCTTCTTATGTTCTTAAGTGTTTACTACTTGTGTGCCAAGTTATATTGAAATCAGACCAAAACTGTAGGAGGAGTAGCATTTTGAAACAATTTCACAGAAATTTCTATTTTTAGTAACCACGGCAACACCGTTTATGAAATCAAAAACCGATATACAGAATTATGTATCTTAGTGTGTCTACTTGTGTGCCAAGTTATATTGAAATCAGACCAAAACTGTAGGAGGAGTAGCATTTTGAAACAATTTCACAGAAATTTCTATTTTTAGTAACCACGGCAACACCGTTTATCGAAATCAAAAACCGATATACAGAATTATGTATCTTATAGTCTACTTGTGTGCCAAGTTATATTGAAATCAGACCAAAACTGTAAGAAGAGTAGCATTTTGAAAGAATTTCACAGAAATTTCTATTTTTAGTAACCATGGCAACACCGTTTATCGAAATCAAAAACTGATACACAGAATTATGTATCTTAGTGTTGTCTACTTGTGTGCCAAGTTATATTGAAATCAGACCAAAACTGTAGGAGGAGTAGCATTTTGAAACAATTTCACAGAAATTTCTATTTTTAGTAACCACTGCAACACCGTTTATCGAAATCAAAAACCAATACACAGAATTATGTATCTTAGTGTATTCTACTTGTGTGCCAAGTTATACTGAAATCAGACCAAAACTGTAGGAGGAGTAGCATTTTGAAACAATTTTACAGAAATTTCTATTTTTAGTTACTACGGCAACACCGTTTATCGAAATCAAAAATGATACAAAAAATTATGTATCTTAGTGTAGTCTACTTGTGTGCAAAGTTATACTGAAATTAGACCAAAACTGTAGGAGGAGTAGCATTTTGAAAAATTGTTTACAGACAGACAGACAGAGACAACGGACAGACGGACGGACGCCGGACGCATTACTATCGCATAAGCTCTTCTGGTCTCTGACCAGTAGAGCTAAAAATCAGCATTCTTTTTTTCTAATTTAATAAAGGATCAGGGCTCGAGCTGTGATTCGCCATTGTCGCCAATTGCGAATTTTTTTCAAAAGTGGCGAAAAGAAATTCATAAGTGGCGAAAATGATTTTTTTTAGATGTACCATGTACAAAAATTGTGTAGTCCTGGTTAGCTCCTTTGTTTATTCAATGTATACAGATAACTCCCATTGTGTATTTAATTCAGCAGAGGAGTGAAAATTGAAACCTACATGTAGGAAATCACGTCTCGCTTGATGCATATTTCATATATAATAACGGTGAAAGCTCAATACAATGTACTGGAAAAGGCTGAGTACTTATTGTTATGAGCAAGATGTTCAATACAGTTTATGCAACGATATAGTACCGGTAATAATGAATCTTGTGTTTCTAGACTGATAGAATTTTATGTTATTTTACCGATCAGAAGATTTTAACCCACAAAACCTGCATGCATGATGTACATATGTAAACAATGCCCTCTAAGCAGTGTGAACAAGAGGCCCATGGGCCACATCGCTCACCTGAGCACTAAGGGTAGGAAAAAGTAGAAAATGGCTTTTTATTGTAAAGTTTAAATCCAAAAGTAGTCCCATGACAATCATGGATTAGCTATTTCTTTAGAAAATGATTTTTAAAGAATTTTCCTATATATATCTTTAAAAACTTTGGTCGGCCATTTTGGCCCCGCCCTACCCCTAGGGGTCATGGTTTGAACAAATTTGAATCTACACTACTTGAGCATGCTTCCATATAAATATGATGAATTATGGCTTTGTCATTCTTGAGAAGAAGATGTTTAAAGAATTTTCCTATATATTTCTATGTAAAACTTTGGTCGGCCATTTTGGCCCCGCCCTACCCTGGGGGGTAATGATTTGAACAAACTTGAATCTACACTACCTGAACATGCTTCCATATAAATATGATGAATTATGGCTTTGTCATTCTTGAGTAGAAGATTTTTAAAGAATTTTCCTATATATTTCTATGTAAAACTTTGGTCGGCCATTTTGGCCCCGCCCTACCCCTGGGGGTCATGAATTGAACAAATTTGAGTCTACACTACCTGAGGATGTTTACCCATAAGTTTCATCTTTCCTGGCACAGTGGTTCTTGAGAAGAAGATTTTTAAAATATGCCACTAAATTTTCATTAATTCCCAATTATCTCCCCTTGAATGAGGGCGTGGCCCTTCATATTAACAAACTTGAATCCCCTTCACCCAAGGATACTTTGTGGCAAGTTTGGTTGAAATTGGCCCAGCGGTTCTTGAGAAGAAGTCGAAAATGTGAAAAGTTTACAGACAGACAGACAGACAGACAGCTAGACAGACGGACACCGGACAAAATGTGATCAGAAAAGCTCACTTGAGCCTTCGGCTCAGGTGAGCTAAAAATGAACAAGAGGCCCATGGGCCACATCGCTCACCTGAGAAGCTTTGACCATTCTGTTCTTTACCAGATTTCCCCCTTGTAATACATATTGTGACCCCACCCTACCCCACTGATCATAATTTAGACAATTTGAAATCTACACTATCCAAGGATGCTTCCACATAAGTTTCAGCTTTTCAAAGATTGTCCAATATATTTCTATGTAAAACTTCGATTCCCCATTGTGGCCCTGCCCTAACCCCCCCTCCCCCCGGTCATGATTTGTACAATTTAGAATCTACACTAACCCAGGATGCTTTCACATAAATTTCAGCTTTTCTGGCTCAGTGGCTATTAAGAAGAAGATTTTCAAAGATTTTTCCTATATATTTCTATGTAAAACTTGGATTCCCCATTGTGGCCCCGCCCTACCCTAGGGGGTCATGATTTGAACAATTTAGAATCTACACTACCCAAGGATGCTTTCACATTAGTTTCAGCTTTTCTGGCCCAGTGGCTATTAAGAAGAAGATTTTCAAAGATTTTTCCCATATATTTCTATGTAAAACTTGGATTCCCCATTGTGGCCCCGCCCTACGC
This sequence comes from Saccostrea cuccullata, assembly GCF_032062105.1. Taxonomy (NCBI): domain Eukaryota; kingdom Metazoa; phylum Mollusca; class Bivalvia; order Ostreida; family Ostreidae; genus Saccostrea; species Saccostrea cuccullata. The sequence continues at coordinate 62,356 of NW_026941316.1, forward strand.
TCGGGGGTCATGATTTGAACAATTTAGAATCTACACTACCCAAGGATGCTTTCACATAAGTTTTAGCTTTTCTGGCCCAGTGGTTATTAAGAAGAAGCTTTTCAAAGTTTTTTCCTATATATTTCTATGTAAAACTTGGATTCCCTATTGTGGCCCCGCCCTACCCCGGGGGGTCATGATTTGAACAATTTAGAATCTACACTACCCTAGGATGCTTCCACATAAGTTTCAGCTTTTCTGGCTCAGTGGTTCTTGAGAAGAAGATTTTTTAATGAACCCACCCTATTTTTTGTCTTTTCTTGATTATCTCCCCTTGTTAATGGATTTGGCCCTTCATTTTAACAACTTAAATCCCCTTTCACCCAAGTATGCTTTGTACCAAGTTTGGTCAAAATTGGCCCAGTGGTTCTTGAGAAGAAGTCCAAAATGTGAAAAGTTTATGGACGGACAGACGGACGACGGACACAATGTGATCAGAAAAGCTCACTTGAGCCTTCGGCTCAGGTGAGCTAAAAATGTCCCATCTTGTACATAATGCCACTTTGGTTCTACCGTAAGAATGATGATTTCATTTAGAACTCTGCATATTGGCTATTTTAAGTGCAGCATACCAAGAGCTTTGATTAGAAGTCAAGCACCATATGTCTAGCAGTTAGCATTTAGTAGATTAATACATGGAAATAATGGGACATTAAAGGAATAAAGGGTAATATGGTCAGGGGAAGAAAGCAGTGATTATTACACATTGTATTGGCTGTTGGTTGTCAAATTTGCACTGAAAAAAAAAGAGAGAATTAATCAAGAAAATTTTTATATACATATCACATTATAAATTATTCTTGTGAAAGCTGTCTTAGTTGCTCTGTTAGAAAAAATTCTGCAAGAAATTGATGCATATTCATATTAATAAAGGTCAGCTTTTTATAATTTAACTTTGATTAATTAGAAACTTTATTTATTATTAAAAGAACAGCAGTATTATGATTTCTATTTAACAACCCTTTACAATTATAGAAGCATTAGAGCAGCAGATGTACAGAGAAGCCATTAAAAGCCTCTGGGAGGTGATCAGTGAAGATCTATTGGACGGCTAGTGTTTTATTTCTATCGATGTTTTTCATGTTTCTATAACATCCATTCCTCTAGATACTCCTTATATAATGATACAGATATACCCCCGAGAATATCAGCTGGCACTTTATTTTTATACTGATGCCATTCCCGGTCTATAAACTATTTCTCTCCCCCAACACTCCTATGGACTAAAAATGCCCACAAAAATCAATACTCTGATAAAAATCGTAATTAGAGGTGCTGCCTAAATATTAATTACTAAGGGGACAAAATTTCAGGTGCATTAACCACTTTAATATCCCTTTTGCAATGGCCTAGTACTTTCTCATATACATGTACTCGGTATCAATAAAATTACCTAAAATAATGATATTTTATAAAATGTTTCAATGTCCGTGAATTACCATACACAAGTTTTTCTTTTTTAAACTTTTTTTATTTTTGCCCTTACACCCCATTTTAATTTTCCCAGACAAATTTTTGTCTTCTCTTTGATTTTCAGTTTGTACATTCCTGGAAATATTTCTTTTTTTTTTTTTTTTTTTTTACTAGACGGCCTGGTTTACCAATGTTAAAAATAATTTATATTAACCAATTTTCCAAATGGCTAGAAATATTTAAGAATATTTTCCCTTACTTTTCACTTTTAATTTGGTTATGTAAGGTGTTTAATTGAAAAACCTATCCCATAAATATTTATTGCATTCCCCAAACGTCCAACTTAAATGTATAATTGTATACATAAATCTAATGACTAAATTCATTACTAGGCTACTGTCAATTATCTGAATAGTTTTACTCAATGCACGTTCAGTGTAAATACCAGTGGAATATCTATATTGTAACAGCTGTCTGTACGAAAACTTTCCATTTAATTTACTCTGTAATTAATCAAAGCATGAATTTCACACTAAGATATTAAATCCCTAAGCCTTAGCATCTTATACACACTATCTGGCATAGTTACAGTGAAGCATGAATATGATGCACCTACTTTTCCTCTGTTCTGCTGACTAGAGCAATCCTTCCGTAGTCCCAGGCAAACTTCCTCAACACCGCGAACAACAAGATGAGCAACTAGATAAACCAACATAAAATACAAATTATTGTCATAACTATTACATAAAATACAAATTAATGTCATAACAAATATTGTGTTTGATGTATAAGTTAAAAAGCAATATTTTGTATTGATTTTTTTTTAATCATCAAAATTCAAAGAACTGCAAATGTATTACTTGGCCACTTTAAAAAAAATATATTTGAAAAGGTTTTTCGTATTCATATAGACAGTGTTGGATCAATCCAAGTGTATTGCACAACACAGTATTAATGATAAATTCAATTTTAATGGTAATTTAATTCAAATAGCAAATACTTTTTATTAAACAACCAAACAGACATACAAACTTACCAACCACCCAACAGAATTGATGATTAAATTAAAGGGTATGCCTCCATATTCCCCATTAGTGAAGTCAATCTGAGTGTGGTTCTTTACAATGAATGTATCACATGTGAGATCTGGCTCATACATCTTAACTAGGTCTTCACACTATCATCTAAAATACAAGAATAATCCTGTGGTCTGGGCACCAATTGAATATTTCATTATATTCATCTAAAATATGTACAGCAATAATCCTGTGGCCATTTTTTTTTCATTATATGCAATGGAATATAAATTTCAGCAATAATCCGGTGGTCAGAGCACCAATTGTTTTTTCACAGCACTGTGAAAAACAGCGCAGTTTTTATAGCTTTGTGAGACAGTTTTTTTTCCAAATCCAGTCCATGTGACAGATACAAAATATCCATACAAGAGAAAGCACATTTAAAATACCCAGCTGACACAAAGTGTTTGTATGAAATCAAAGAATGACGACTTTTTTTGCCCTAGATAAATGCCTGCAATATCAACTGACATCCTTCAATGTGTTCAGGAAGCTTAATTCAAGATAAGCAAGACAAACTAAGCATGGCTGATTTGTAGCATGCTAGGTAAACTAATTGCTAATATTTTCACATGTAAAATATACAAGTACATGGACTAGTAATTGTCAAATAATTAAGAAATGAATTCAATTTTTGAAGATTCATGAGGTTATGAACTATGACGCTTCACGCCGGCATATTTAAAGAAGCACGTTAGTGCTTCATGATAAATATGCCAGCATGAAGTGTTGTAGTTCATATACCACATAAATCTTCAAAATTAAATTCATTACATATATTTACATTATTTTTCTGACCAGTTGCCATAAAATACACTATTCAACTCCCACTTTTAAAGCAAAACAGATTGCACTATAGTTTTAAAGTCAAGTATGGTATTATGACATAACAATGGAGATATTCATGCTCATCCATGGTAGTTCATGAGAAAATGAACAAAATTCTAATTTGTAAGGAATGTTAAAGACAAGTAAATATGAATAATACCATTATGTTTCCATTAACCATGCAGGTTATGAGCCTGAACTTGATCCGATTCTGTAATTGATAGGTCACATTACAGGATTTCCCAATATCCAAATAAAAATCAATCAATTCAAATACACTGAAAGGAATCCAGTCATATTGCAGAATAAACAATAACAATACAACTTATTTCTCCAAATCAATATTAAGCATCATCCTTCAAATAAGGCCACATGTTACTATTAATGTTACATGCTCCCACCTACCTTTCAAAGAATACCAGGGTACAGAAAGCATCTATTCATTCATTCTACATCTAAAACTTGAATGAATATTAATTGAGTAAGCACAATACCTCAAAAATATAAATGCACAAAACATGAAATCCCCACAAAACATGAATTTCCTCTACAACTGACCAGAGGACTGGACTTGGTGGCTCCTGACATTAGCCATATGTAACAGACTACTGGTCCCCACACCTTACTGAGAGTGAGATCAATACTATACAGGCCGCACACACAGTGACATTCTGCAGTCAGGCTCCATTGATTAATGTACTCTCTTTATCTGGGAACTCTGGTTGAACAAGGGACTAAGCCTCCAATAGACCAGACTCTGTAATGTCTAATGGCTGTCTGGACCTAATTACCATGTAACTGAGCAACTACACCTGTATATGTCTGATTTAGAAATCAATTATTGCAGGAAGTCCTTTATTTGTGAACAATAAAATGCACTATTATTACACATTTACACATATGCACATTTTTAGGATGCTTGGATCTGACTAATTCTCTACTGAATCTGTCTGAATTTTCTCAAGCACCGCAGAGGCTTTTTTTTTTTGTTTTTTGTTTTTTTTTTTTGTTTGTTTGTTATTTTCCTGGCACAACTTAACGCCTCTGGCACCGGTCCGCCGGTGTCGGGGGCTTTTTTATTTGTTCGCAGGGCAGAGAGCTACAGTTCTGCAGCTTGTGCCAAGCTAAATAGAGAGTTCTATCATTATGCAAGTGAGTTAAGGCTAAGAATAGACGTTTCTTTGAAAATTAACTAATTAAAAGACATAGGGTCTTTAGTTATATAGAGAAAAGATTAAAATTAATTTTTTAAGGCAAATTGTGACTTGGTACCCGCGACAACTGACATAGCCAATACACACTGATGATGTCACATTATGACATCATTGCTCTCTACTACACAAAGTTATAAAGAACATCAACAAAAAAGCTTCTGCGCAAGAGCATACCCTATTTATATTTGCAGAAACAGGGTCTACTTAGAGGCAGAATATGCCGTGGAGTTGTGATATTGCTGCACAAAGGTCGACTCACAGATCAATTGTTTAGTTACTACATGTATTTGTAAAGTTTTGAGTACAGACATGGTAAAAATTCTCAATCCAGTGTAAGATTCCTCAAATTTTAATCAAAAAAGAAAGTGCAAAGAATTTGTGTAGCACTTATAAATAATCCTTAGAATATTCTTCGTAGATTTATACTTTATTTACGTAAAATTAAATAGGGTGTGCCCATGTGCCAAAGCTGTTTCTTAATTGATGTGTTCATTACTTTGATTATTAAAGAACAATGACGTCATAATGTGTACTAGCTATAACATGCCTTAATTTTATTATTTGGGATCTAAGTATATTTAAGCTTTCTCATAGAATTGCCTATATCTTGCCTTAACCCACTTGCATAAAATGATATTATGTCCTATGGACCTGAATTAATGATAGAATTTGATCCATGTATTTTCAAAGTAGCAATATATACACGGGCGATAACACGAACTCAGGGCATTTACTACAAATAATCCAGGAAATTCCAAATGTAACATGGCAGGTAATTTTTTAAGCAAGAAAAAATGTTGAGAAAATTTGTTGAATTTTTATCTTTGTATGGATTATTTTTTGGGATAAAAGGCATATACAAAAAGGTTTTTTGATTAGAGCTGAAACGAATACCATAAACCAATATTCGAATATTCATGACTGTTATTTGATTTGTATTCGAACATTCGGTAATTTAATAAAGGTGATATTATGCCTTTTCACCTACTTGTAAATCCTATTGTTCATTACTATATATAAGATAGGTGTAAGAAATAAATGTGACTGTTCAAAGTCGTTTGACATGTATGATGTACATTAAGACTCGCGTTTATTTTCAACAAAAAACTAAATCAGACAAAGAATCTTTAATCTTTATCAACAAAAATAAGCCTCTTTACTTCTTAAAATTAGTTCACTGTATTGCATTCTGATTATGTAAAACGCTCACTGCTCAGTCACCAAACCATCAAATGCTCACCAAGTTTTCCTATTATATTAATAAAACCGACAGTGGTCCGTTTTCCGGAAACGTCACGTAAATTTACTTAATAACTAAATTTAAAATAAAACATTCTCAAAAGAGAATAATATAATGTATATTTTTCACAAATGATTTCTGCTATATTTATAATTCTGAACAATTGATATGAATTGTTCATCTGGAATATTTCTCTCCGCACAACAATATATTAAATCTTTCATTATTTTCGCTAGTGAAATCATGGCGGTCATCGTCAAAGGCCTAAATCGGAGATACATGAGGCTGATGAATGTTTGTCTTAAAGATTATTAAAAAATTTGACATCGTGCCTTTATCAGGCCAGTAGTACTATGTGGACAAAGTTTACAATCTGCTGTCATACATATATTTGCTTTCGTTTGGAGAGAAATGCTTCTTTTTCCACTGTGATCAAAAACTCAGTGGATACACAATTTATTGCATGAAATACGGATATTAAACATGCGACCAAATATTCAAATACAAATATTCCATTCAAATATTCGTGAAAAACTATTCATTCGCGAATGTTCGAACATACGTTTCAACTCTAGTTTTTATTAATTTGGTATTTATTTTCAGCTTCACTCCTTTTATACTCTTCAAAATCATTTAGGAGCAGATCGCTCCGATTTCCTTCATTGCAAGCATATGGGACATATTCCAACTGTGGTGAGGGCTTGTCCCGAGACTAGGGCTGCATAAGTAACGAATGGAATTTTTGTATTGCAATATACTGTGATATTTGGAACTGTAATACAATATGTATTGCAATATTTTAATAACATTTAAAATGTTCTCTTCTTATTTTATTCACCTCCATTTATAAGCAAGGTGTATACTAAAAACACAGTACCAATTTCTTGCCATATATATGATTCAGGTATATTGGGAAAATCAGACTTCAATAGATCAAATAAGTATATACTTTGTTATATGCTCTGGGGAGAAATTGGGACTGGGGACTCAATTTGAGCGAACAATTTCAATTTTCTAGCTATACAGCTTTTGAATATCACGAGATTGTGCAGGACCTGTCTATTTTGGTCTGTCACGTGATTCCTTACATTTTCACGCAAACGTAGTGCTTCTACGCACTTATTTATATTCCATAATGCGTCAACAGTCGTTTACTTAAAGTAAAATTAAAAGAACATTATCTTGTGTTTTCAAATAATAAACAGGATATCGAATTGTCCGTTAAGCATCGAATCCTTGACAAGACGTTCGTACAATTAAAAATCAGTTCTACCAGTCTTCGGCTCTATGACATATCTCATGATGTATTCAATCCTAATGAAGAATAAAATACGTTTGAGAGTCATAAGTTTCAAAACCATAAAAAAAGAAATACAATATACCTTATTCCTTGTCTTATTCTATTCCTAGTGACTTTGGCCTGTCATACTCGGATAGAAAACAACAGGAAACATGATTTTCCACGTAAATTTCAACACTGTCGTACAACCCCACAAATTCCGGAAATGACTTGGTTTCTAAAAATCCTATCAGGCTTGTAGGAAGCGGTGTCAGACAGTTAGGATGTTAATTAAAGTACAGCGAAACATTTTCAGTATTTAGGAGGAACACATATAATAAAATGAATGTTTGAAGTGAAAAAAAAATCCAAAAATAATAGGGACGCAACCAGAAACAATCAGACGAGTTCAGTTGAGTTATATAGTACATGTACATGTTTAATTTGTATATGTTGGCATAATTATTTGAAGAGGACCCTATACCCCATTCTGATTAAGGCCTGGGTATAAATAGATTAAAGACTATAAAACAACGAAATTTGAAGTCAAGGTCAAAGAAATGGTCAAGGTCAAAATACCATCATGATTGAATGAAAGTAATTAAAAGACAAACAGAGGGACAGACAGAAGGATGGAAAGATCAATGATGTTAACAGCAAACATAATATGTCCCTGCCTATTCATTATAAAAATCTTTAAAATCCTCTTTCAAGATTAGAAGGGCTAAAGTTACCGTTATAGTCATATTAATCCTCGGCATCCTCTGAGGTAGTGTAGATTCCAGTATGTACACTTCTTATAAAGAACAATGGGGCCATGGTGACTTGTTTTGCACATTTAGATATATAATTATATAATTATTTCTTCGAACATATATCGAGTTGAATTATGAATGAAAGTAACTATTGTTAATAGATAATACATCATTGATATATCTATATGTTGGTTTGAAAGCCAAAGCATGTGTTATCTTCCTCATATAGAAGTTCCTGAATACATCCCACTTCAAAGAAATATTTTTTAAAACAGCTTGTCAATAAAGGAGCACAATTTGTGCCAATAGGAATTCCAATAGTTTAGTAGAGGACCTTGTCTCCTACAGCATGTCCATAATAACTAATGGCAGGCCACAAAATCTCTCGATAATGTTAGAGAGGGCATTATGCAGCAAGAAAATCCATAACTATTAAACCACTTTGCAGAATTTTATTAAGATTTTATGCAACAATATGATACAGGTAAACCACAATAATGTGATAAAACTTTTACAAAGTTTATATTTAAAACTAAAGTTTAAAAAATAAACAGAAAATATAGTATCTATAACAATAAATCAAGGCAAAAAAAATATAATTATACAATAACATAATGATAAACACACAACACAAACACACACACACTCATAAAATACATGTATACAACCTTTGCACTTTTTTTTTATGTTCCAGTTCTTTTTTTAAATTTTTTTTTTTGATTTGTCTTTTGACAAACTAGATGACCAGTATGCTGTTGATTACCAGCACTGATTTCCGACTTGTTTGACCGGCCTCTTGTCCTTCAACAGAGTGGACAGTACTCGTAATTTACTCTTGTACTCGTCAATGTTTACATAACAACCCTGAAATACAAAAAAGATTCTCATAACAATCACTGAACAATGGAAATGAAGTATGTTTGTACCAAAAGTTTATGTTACAAGAACATCCAGATCATACTCAATGTGTTGATCACATTTCAACACGCAAGATGCCTAATGTGAACATTTGTTATATAAAGGTTTGCTTGATTCAGAGAAAATGAACTTTATTAAAAAATCTTTGACATTTTATATATGTAATATAATATCCATATTACCTCTATAAGTGTCTACATAACTAATACTGCTATGACCAGATGAAATACAGAAAGATATCAGGTACCAAGAATTTGCTCAGAAATCACGTTTACAAATATATTACAAGATGCCAAGGGGCCACATCACTTTGGCTTGGAAAATAGCAAAATTCAGTTTAGTATTGAAAAGCTATAAATGCATAAGTGGTCCCAACTCACCACTAATGATTCCACATGAGTTTTATCTTTCCTCCTGGTTTGTTAGACAATTTTTCAATGATGCCATCAATTTTTTTTTACTGTATTTTGTAATTATCTCGTAAAAGGGCAAACTTGAATCCCTTTTATATAAGGATACTCTGTGCCAAGTTTGGTTGATATTGGCCCAGTAGTTCTGGAGAAGAAGATGAAATTGTGATAAATTTACAATGATGACAACAGCAGAGAATGGACAAAATTAATTTTGATAAGAAAAACTCATTTACAGAATCTTTAGCTCAGGTGAGCTAAAAAAAGATAGCTAATAGCATAAAATACACCTATACAAAGGAACAAAAAATGACCAGACAGTTGGCAGGGTATTTGGAATGAGATGGACATCAAGTTCATGAAACACTTCCTACAATATTTTACTTCCTGGCGTTATTAGTTGTACCTGCAAATGTCGCCCTCCCCCATTTAAGGTGAATGCATTTCTTCCATGTAGAACTCTTCTGTTGTTAAAGGAAAGCAAATCACCGGGTACCATTTTGAACTCTAGCTGTAATAGAAGAATCCTGCATACTGAGATACATTGTATTGTGGATACTAAGTTTCAGAACTGAACAATAAGTCTACAAGAAAAAAAAAATTCAGTGATATAAATGCTCCTGTTTACCTTTGCAGATGAATTTTTAATTGCTTCAGCAAATTTGTGATAGGCTTTGTAGTAGGGTTCAACATCCTCCTGAAAAGTGGAATGAGATTTTCATTCTATACATTTATCAAATGGTTTAAAATCAATAGTATCAATTTGAAGAGTTTCAAGTAAATTTATTTGAATATACGGGTAATATTGATCAACAAGAGTGAGACTTACTGGTCTTACAGACAAAGGACCTTCAAATGCAGGAGCCCAGCTTATACTGGTGATCTACAATTACATATCATAAGGTAATTAATTATACATAATATTATAGTTTGCAGCTAACTGTAAAGTTTCACGTTACGTCACGATCTAGTTGACAGCTGCGCTCAAGGTAAATTGTACACGCCTTAACCGCAAGCTTTACGACTGGAACTTTCTTCTTATCCTTGATTGGTTGCTTGTGCAGCAGACTATTTCCATGTCAATGTTGATAATTTGAGTTGACCAATCATGTGAATTGTTTATGCTGGATGCATCTGACGAAGAAGATCGTGACGTAACGTGAAACTTTACAGTTATCTGCAAACTATAATAAATAAATTAATTACTGTACAGCAGGAAATTAACTCGCGGAGTTAATATTCGCTATATTCGCGGAAAAAGAAATTCCGCGAATTCAACATACAGTGAATAATTCTTTAAAAGATTTATAAGCCTTAGGATAAATTGAAATTTTATTATCATCTGTGATTTGATACATGTAGACTGTCTTTATAATTATGCGAGTGTATGGATCAATAACAAACACGTAGTTGTTGGTGTTTTTAAAGCTTATTAATTGTTCAATTAATTTCTAAAGCTAACGATTAACTTTTTCCATCTAGAAGACGTGCGATGTAATTATCAAATAAAACATACTTGTTTAATTTCATTGGCCCGTGAGTATCACTCATTCATTACCTTTAATCAAGGCACTTACCTAATAAACAGGGTAACGACAATTAATTTCAATTATATGATTAAAAGTTCAATATTTTGACTACGGTATAATTTTTTTCTGATTTGGACCCAGAAATAAAAAAAATCTGAAAGCGTAACATTATTTTGACTTTGAACAAATGGGGATCAGTCCGGTGTTTTGTTATTGGTTATTTTTCAATCGGGATCAAAATCGACACCATATACAGGCTTGACTTTTCTGTCTGATATGCGCGATAAACAGGTACAGACTTTCATAAGATAGAGACGGGAAATATTAGTTTAAACAATATATACTTAAAGAAAAGTACTTGCAAGTACTATTTAAGAAATTTATTATTTTTTCCTTTCCGCGAATTTAAACGACCGCGATTTGCTGAAAATTGAAGAAATCGCGATCTTTTCCGACCGCGATTTTAACCTGCTGTACAGTACTTGTAATAAATATATTACACCATATAATATATTTCAAGGGAACATGAATGTAATTATTTTTGTAGGTCTTAGCTGCTCTTGAAATAATCTTGTGGACAATTTGTTCAGAGATTTCAAAGGTGTGCAATATTTTTAATTAATGTACAACTTATACCATCATCATGGAAACAATTTATATGCTGTCCTATACATGTCGAGATTTTTTATAGATGTAATGCATTTCAACACATCACCGATTATTTGTGTCACATTATTCTTGTGAGAAGGTAATTATTAAATCCTTATTAGTCAGTCAAAAGAACTATATGCAGTATACTGCATATATTTGCCCCTAGAAAAGTCATAATTTGAAAAGTAGGTTATTGACAATTTTTGTATTTAAGATGTCAAGATAATTGTAAAATCTCTTTGTTGTTGTCTGTCAGAAAGTTATACATGTAAAATCAGCACACTCCCTGTCTTCCTCAACACATCATTCATCAGATGGGATACTCTACCTCCTCTCTGTGGTTGAGTGATATGATGGGCTTCTGATACACCATGTGAACGGGATTTTCCCTGAAGAAAAAATAGAGAAAAGGAATACATGTATTTCACTCCTATTCAGATTTTTATACATGTTACTAGTACATATGAAGAATACAGTGAATATTTTAATTAATGCTACAATTTCAATATTTTCCCTCCTCAAGATGACAAACTATCGACCAACTTTTGAATGCTTTCATGAAGTACCTGTATACTGACATGATGTTTGCAGTCCTTTTTGACTTGTATCATTATATCTGGTATTTATATTTACAGTTTTATATACAGAATGGCCCATGAATTTGCATGCTTTATGACTACCTTAAAGGTGCCTAAGTCTTAATATGAATCATTGGAAAATTTCAACTCTCAGAATGACCTATATAGACCTTTAAAAGAGTGACTAATTTTATATCTTTTTGTGTGATTTTTTTCCTCTGAAGTTCAAATGTTGATTTAATGGGCATCTCTAGCTCAAGAACTTCCAACCTTACGGAAAATTTAAATTTATAAAGTTCAATCCTTAAAATCATAAAACAGCTAGAATATGCTGTAGATTCTTTATTTTTCACGAGTACTTATTATCACAAAATGGCTCTTCAACGTCAAATCACAAGAATATTTATTCGTGAATAGATGGTTGATCAAGAGAATTTAGATGGATTTCAGCACCATAAAAATAAAAGCGAGTAATTTTATTTCCGCGATAATAAATTCCTCACGTTTAATTAGGAATTTAGAGTAGACAGATGGACAAGGTGATTCCTTCATACACCTCCCTCCATTCACCACCACATCATCAAAGTAAATCATGATCTCACCTCTGATAGTGGATTTTTTGAAATGTGGTCGGTATTTGTGTGAGGGTGTGAAATTCATCAGGATTTGATTCTCTGAAAACTTCAGCAACATAAAAGAGATCTAGAAGAGTACTCTCCCCTCCTTCAACACATTCATCAAACCTACAATATACATTATCAAATAATAATTAATTATCAGAAATCACTAAAACTGACATACTCAATAATCACTTAAACAGAAAACAATTCCTTGCTTTATTTTATTTTATATACATGTAAATGTATCATGAGAATAATAAATTTATAATTTCACATATTTTGCAGATTAATTTCGCCTTTTACATATTCATTATTTCAAAAGTAACTATAGATGAGAGCTATTTTATTGTAAGGTTATAACTACTTCATGCAGTGTAGAAGCTGTAGGCCCGGGGCCGACTCGTAGTAAATGAGATCCATGTGGAAGTCAAGGCCGACAGAGGAGTACGCCACATTGATAGGACTTGGCTTACTAATCACATCAAACTGCTGTAAATCAAACACACAGGAGACATTATCTCCAATACAACCCAGACAATCCACCTTACAACCCAGATATATTATAGTTACATTCAAAAGTCAAAATTTCCCTCAAATTAATATTAATTAATGCTATTTAGCTTGCATTTATTACATATAATATCGCTAACACTTTTTAATCTAAAAATTAATAATCTTGCCATGAATACTTGACAACATTTCAACCACTATTCAAAAATGTGACATTTTTTGTTCTTTAATTTCATTTATAAAGAAGTGTAAAGAAGATGATGCTATGTAGAATAAAAGAAAGGTACTTACAATCCCATAAATGGTTTGTTGTACCGGTGCAATTAATTCTGCTGTCTGTAAACAATAATATTTCTCATGAGTTCTTACATACCCATTTATGTAATATACTGTAAATGTATTATATTTAGCGTGTACGATATTTGGCGGAAATTGAGTTTTGAACAAGTTAGCGTAGATTTAATTTACCATATTTCTTATCCTTCTTATTTACGTTTATAAGTACAAAACATTTAGCGTTGTACTTGAATTAGCATAAGTGTCTTTCCGCCAAAAGCGCTCAAAAGAATACACAGCCAAATGTAATACGTTTACAGTATATGAAAGTTACAGATGAAAAACAAGTAAAATTATTTTAAGTCCCAACTAGATTGGTATTAAGCATCTTTTTAATACAGCAAATCCTAGCTGCAGAACTGTAACTCTACGAAAAATATATATTTACAGACTGGAGAGCTACAGTACCACCCATTGAAAAAACTGTATCATCTCAATAAACATGCATGTTAATATGTCTTATCATATTGCATGGCCATGTTGTTCTTGAGAAGATTTTAAAATTATCTTATTATTCATTCAATCTCCTGTATTTACACTATACCTTAGCCTTGGGGTTATCATCTACCTTGGATGTTTGCATGTTAATATGACTATGGAAGTACAGAAATGCTCTTTTATAAATAAGTCTACTAATCATGGAGAAGGGGAGGTGTTTTTAAAAATATTTACTCAATACTGAGTGACACATGAATTGCTTGATCTATCATGGTCTAACCCAAACTCAGAGGTCTATGATTTGTGTAAACTTATATCTACACTACCAGAGAAGTGTTTCCACATCAGTATGATTAATCAAGGTGCTCCTGTTCTTCATCAGATTTTTTTTTTAATTACCAATAGTTCCAATGTAAAACTTTCTATCGTGGCCCCACCCCTCCAATGTTGATCATGATATGATCAAATTTAAATCTAAACTATGTCAGGAAGCCTCCAACTGATTTTAATCTTTTCTGATCCAGTGGTTTTAAGATTTTAAAATAGTCTCACTCTATTTTTTTTTTCTTGGTTATCTCCCCATGGTTCTAATTTGAATACACTGTACTTAAATTCCCTTCTTCCAAGGATACCCTATTCTAAGTTTGGTGGAAATTAATCCACTGGTTGTTAAGAAGTTGAATTGTAAAAAGTTCATGAGCTAGGACAATAACAAGAAAAGACAAATTTCCATCAGAAAATCTCCCATTAGCCTTTAGCTCTAGTGAGCCAAAGCATTTTCAATTTCATGAGATTAACCAACGTGAAAAATTCATATCATTTAACCTTGCAAACCATTCCCTCTTCTAATGGCACATTCTTCAACAAACAGACACCATATTCATTCAGATCTCTTAGCCACCTGTAATTAAACATAGGTAATCAGAGATTACAGAGCTCACCTCAACGAATGTTGTCTTTAAGTAAGGCAAAGTCACATAATTAACCAACAAAAAGTGAATATCCAAAAATGCAAAATCTAAAACTTCGAACTAGTTATTCATCATGAAAACGTAATTAAAATCCAGCATCTGAAGCAAGTTTGAGAGTTTTCATCCCTTGATGCATCATTTGTGCAAGTTTGGTTTATATAAGCCTTATAGTTTCTTGGTAATAGACCTGCACCCATAACTTTTACCAGGTCCATTATCTGAAAAATGTATGTCGAATTCAGCATCTGAAGCAAGTCCATTAGTGTGCATCCTAAGATGTATCATCCATGCAAGTTTGCTCAACATAGAGCTCAAAGTTACTTGGAAATGAAACCTGTGTAAAAAAACTAACCGTTTCACTAATCCAGAAAACGTAGGTTCAGATTCAGCATCTGAAGCCAGCCTAGTAGAATGCACCCTTAGATGTACTATCCATTCAAGTTTGGTCATTATAGGGCTCATAGTTACTTGGAAATGAAACCTGCACCAAAAACTTTAACCTGTTCAATCAACCAGAAAATGTAGGTCAGATTCAGCATCCAAAGCAAGTCTGGTAGTATGCATCCTTAGATGTATCATCCATGCAAGTTTGGTCACTATAGTGCTCATAGTTACTTGGAAATGAGACCTGCACCGAAAACATAAACCTGTTCACTCATGCGGAAAATGTAGGCAAGATTAAACATCCAAAGCAAGCCTGGTAGTGCATCCTAAGATGTACCATCCATGCAAGTTTGGTCAATATAGGGCATATAGTTACTCGGAAATGAGACCTACACCAAAAACTGCACCAAAAATGTTAACCTGCTCCAAAAACATTAACCTGGTCATTCCTTTGCTGAAATTGCAGCATCTCAAACTTTGACTGGTACAATGAAACACACTAGAAACATCTTCCATGCATGTCTAATCAATAAAGGACACAGAAGTACTTAAAAAGAAAACTGCTCCAAAAAACTTAACCTTAACCCGGGACGCCGACGCCGAGGGTATTACATAAGCTCCCCCAACTTTGTTGAGGTGAGCTTAAAAGCAAGCTATTATATTTTTAATGTCATTTGCAGTATTTAAAGTGGCACAGTGACGCACAAGGGGGAAAATTGACAAATGTAGAATTTTCGCATGACCTCTGTAAATTTTGTTCCATTCCTTAAAGTATTAGGTTTCAGAAAATTACAGGTTTCAGAACCTAAAAATTAAAATTTTATGGGGAAAAATAAAAGTAAAAATAATTTCTGTCTGCCCCAAACGAAAATATTGCAAAATACCCTACTTCTTCCTTCCTATCATACGCGTGCGCAGAAAAGTGTTTAATAAGTTTCCATAGTTACCATGGTCTCAGGTATCCACGAATGAATATAAGTAAACCAAAAAATTTGATGCAATCTTTTTAAAAAGTTGTTAGAACATATTTCTCACCTTTGCATGCTCCAGTTGAATTTTGTTTACAAGTTTGAGCTAAAAATAAGAGTAGCGTGACCTTGACATATACGAAACAATGAAACGGTTAATACAACCTTTGTTTTTCCGGCACTTATATTGTGCAGTCAATTCTTGCAGTTGAATTGTCATATCTTCGCTATATTCATAATTTTCGTAAGTCTTTCTCTGTATGCTACAGAATCTTAAAATTAAGATATGATTTTGACTCACTGTGCCGCTTTAAGTTTTCACAGACATGTAGGACAAAGATGTCAAAAACATGTCCATATCTTACTTCTTTTGGGGCATAAAAATACTTAATTATTTTCTAATGTTGTCAAGAGGTTATTTTTTTAATTCTTAAAGCATCATAAACTTAGGAACACTTAAACTTACAATATAATAGCCAGCTTGCTCATTTACCTTTCTCTTCTATTGCACAGTATATTAATTTTAATTTGCAAAATTTTGATTTAAATAATCACAAAATTTAAATTGATTCGAAAAACATTTAAGAGATCCTTACTGAAGAACTCCTTGTTGTCCAGACATGACTTTAGAGAAGTCCAGTGTGGGGTAGGACTTTGGCTTGCTGACCATGGTAGAAGGCCTAAAATCATTGGTCAGATCAGAGTAGCCATGCTCTACAAGAAAATCCAGGGGCAGCTCTCCGCTGTGTTTATCGGACCATAGTATTTTGAGTTTACTGTCACCTAAAAATGAAACACTGCCACATAAGGATAAAAGCAACAATGTGAAAATAAAGAAGTTTGCTTTTTTTCTGTGTTTTCAGTCTTATAATTACCACACAATTTTTCTGCTCATCAGAATTTGAATATAGTGTTTTTGTCAGAAGATTTTATTATTTACATGATTATATATAAGCACAAAGAAATGTGATTTAATATACATGTAAATAAAAGCATTAGTAATATTTTGTTTATCAGATAGTCAAAGTACAAAATGCATTTTGACTGTAGGACCACTTGATCTATGGTCAAGATTGTTTGTAAAATCAAGATGTGGGATATCATAAAGTGATTTTGTAAGGTTAATCAATCTGAGATTTGAGAAACCTGTAATGTCTTCTTTCTTTGAATTTTGGAATTTATGATAGGTATACTTGTCAATACAGATAATAATAGGCCCATAGATCACATTGCTTATTGATTCATTTTGGCCATGCTGTTCACAATCATATAAAAAAAAACCTATCTTCCATTTCATCCATATGAAAAACTCTTATCCAATAAATGCAATTTTAGACCTGCTACTTTTCAAATGGATTTTTCAAAAGGAAATTTTTTCACTATTTCCTTTTAAAATCTGAATTCTTACTGTAACAACTCTTTCTCTCTAAAGAGGGCCAAAATTTAAACAAACTTGAATCGAAGAATAATTGCATAATCAAAACCCTTCTGTTTTTTGTAAGATTTGATCCGGTTTTGTGCCCCCTCCTCCCTATCCCTTGAATCCATCATTTGAATCATGTCCTATATAAGACTTATTTCTAGTTTTCTATATATTTCTCAGAAAAGTCTGTTCTGGCTCAGTCATTTTTGAGAAAAAAGTTTTTAAAAAGATGTCATCAAAGTTAATTATGAATTATCTCCCTTTGAAAGAGGCAGTGGCATTTCTTTTGACCAAACTTGAATTCTCTTCATCCAAGAATGTCTTGATAAGGCAAGTTTGGCTGAAATTGACCTTGTGGTTTCAGAGAAGAAGTTGATAAATGTGAAATATTTTCAGTTATACAGACAACATACACTCCATGATCAACTTAAAGATGGCAGATCTAGACTTAAATAAAGAATTATCCTCCATTATGAGATACAAAGCAGATTGTCAGGTATTAAAACCAGCATCAATCAATATCGACTACATTTGATCACCTGACATTGTGACTTTTTGGACTGTCGTGTCGTATCTTATCTGACCAACGTCCATCAGCTTCTGACCTGAGTGATCCTGCTTACATTCAGGACAATGACAGTTGTTTCTCAACCAAATGCTATGGAAGCTGAAATATTAACTCAAAAAGTTTAATAACAACAGAAATGATTTATAAAAATATTTCCAAATAAAAATAAAGTATGTGAGTTCAACTTGTGTGTTGATGTGAATAAAATGTGAAGAAAAAAAATTGAAGTAAAAGATTTTCAATGTCCCAATTCATTCTAATTCTTTTGTACAAAATAAAAGCAATTAAAGCACAGTTTACTGACTTTGATATAGGATGAATTATTCTTAGACTTACATTGATTCTGTACCATTTTTCCAAGTTATCTTCACCTTTTGACCTCCATCTTCAGCTAAAACTTTTATTTCTTTATTCTGGAATAGATGATAATCATATACCGGGTACTTGAGGAAAGTTGGTCACCCAGCTAATCCTTAATTTATGCCAACCTGTTAACTTTATTTTTTCAATTTTACAAAATTTGTGATTTACTATAATCTAATGCTTTGGTGCACCACAGTGCAAAAACCCTGGTGAAAACACAAGTCATTTGTAAATAACCTTATTTATAAATAACCTCTTATGCAATTCAACATTCTAAAAATTCTGCACACAAATGAGGCCCATGGGCCTTGACAGTCACCTGAATATTATGAGTTTCCCAGGCCATGAAAACTTTGGACTAACCTGGAATTTGAACCATGGTCTCATTTGAGCAGAATTTTACAGTTTGGATAGAACTCTCTAATGTTTATCATTTTAATGCAGCTTCCTTTGTAATTTAATAATTGTGCTTGAATTCTATTATAACAAAGACTATAAAATTACGATATGTGCAGATATCATTACAAAAGAAGTGTTTACCTTTTCTGGGAAAGCAGAGCTTGAACAATACACTCTGAAGCAAGTTGTCGGAAACATCTGTCCTAAGTCAAAATGCAGAAGAATTGATTCAAAAATGCTTCATTTTTGTTTTAAAAATTGATTAATTAAGAATTCCACCTCAAAGATAGAGAGTGTTACATAAACAAATAGACAGATAGACAGATAAAACCTAGACTGATACACAGAAAATTAATCCCTACATAAACAAACTACTACACAGACAGACAGTAGAAAGACAAACAGCTGACAGACAGTGACAAAAAAAAAACAAATACACTAAAAATCTAATAACAAAGACAACTACAAAGACAAACCACTTGTTAGTTACATAAAAAAATCAGACAGTTACAAAGACAAAGCTAGACAAACAAACAAGACAGATGGACAGCTTTATAGAGGGGCAGACAGATATATAGACAATCACAATATAGAAAGACAGCTAGGAGGACAAACAATTAGACAGTCAGCCAACTAGACAGTCAAACATGTACAACTAGCTAGTTACACAGAAAGCCAGGCAGCTAAAAGACAAACAGAAAAAAACAACTACACAGATGGACAGCTATATTAAGAGGCAGACAGCTACTTAGAAAAAATACTATACAGGCAGAAAGCTAAATAGACAAACAACTAGACAGACAGCTAGAGAGAAAACAATGAGACAGACAGGTAGCTAGATAGACAAACAACCAGACAGACAGATAAATAGACAAACAACTAGACATAAAGCTAGAGAGAAAACAATTAGACAGACAGGTAGCAAGATAGACAAAGAACTTGACAGACAGATAAATAGACAAACAACTAAACAGAGAGCTAGAGAGAAAACAATGAGACAGACAGGTAGCTAGATAGACAAACAACTAGACAGACAGATAAATAGACAAACAACTAGAGAGACAGCTAGAGAGAAAACAATTAGACAGACAGGTAGCAAGATAGACAAACAACTAGACAGACAGATAAATAGACAAACAACTAGAGAGACAGCTAGAAAGAAAACAATTAGACAGACAGGTAGCAAGATAGACAAACAACTAGACAGACAGATAAATAGACAAACAACTAGAGAGACAGCTAGAAAGAAAACAATTAGACAGACAGGTAGCAAGATAGACAAACAACTAGACAGACATATAAATAGACAAACAACTAGACAGACAGCTAGAGAGAAAACAATTAGACAGACAGGTAGCTAGATAGAGAAACAACTAGACAGACAGATACATGTATATAGACAAACAACTAGACAGACAGCTAGAGAGAAAAACAATAAGATAGTCAGGAAGCTAGATAGAGAAACAGCTAGACAGACAGATACATGTACATAGACAAACAACTAGACAGACAGCTAGAGAGAAAAACAATAAGATAGTCAGGAAGCTAGATAGAGAAACAGCTAGACAGACAGAGAGCTAGATAGACAAACAACTAAACAGACAGCTAGATAGAAAACATTATATAGATATACAGCTAGATAGATAAACAATTAGACAGACAGCTAGATAGAAAACATTATATAGATATACAGCTAGATAGATAAACAATTAGACAGACAGCTAGATAGAAAAACACTATATCGATATACAGCTAGATAGATAAACAACTAGACAGACAGCTAGATAGAAAAACACTATATAGATATACAGCTAGATAGATAAACAACTAGACAGACAGAGAGCTAGATAGACAAACAACTAGACAGACAGCTAGATAGAAAACACTATATAGATATACAGCTAGTTAGATAAACAACTAGACAGACAGAGAGCTAGATAGACAAACAACTAGACATACAGCTAGATAGAAAACACTATATAGATAGAAAGCTAGATAATTAAACACCAAGACAGACAGCAAGAGAGAGAAACAACTACAGAAAGACAGATAGCTAAATAGACAGACTGCTAGACAGAAGACAGCTAGAGGGACAAATGACTTGATAAACAGCTAGACAGATAGCTAGCTAGAGAAACAGCTAGACAGAAGACAGCTAGAGGGACTAACAAATAGACAAACACCTAGACAGACAGATAGCTAGATAGTCAAACAACTAGACAGACAGATAGCTAGATAAACAACTAGACAGACAGGTAGCAAGATAGACAAACAACTAGACAGACAGATAAATAGACAAACAACTAGACAGACAGCTAGAGAGAAAAACAATAAGATAGACAGAGAGCTAGATAGATAAACAACTAGACAGACAGCTTGATAGAAAAACACTATATAGATATACAGCTAGATAGATAAACAACTAGACAGACAGCTAGATAGAAAACACTATATAGATATACAGCTAGATAGATAAACAACTAGACAGACAGAGAGCTAGATAGACAAACAACTAGACATACAGCTAGATAGAAAACACTATATAGATAGAAAACTAGATAATTAAACACCAAGACAGACAGCAAGAGAGAGAAACAACTACAGAAAGACAGATAGCTAAATAGACAGACTGCTAGACAGAGGACAGCTAGAGGGACAAATGACTTGATAAACAGCTAGACAGATAGCTAGCTAGAGAAACAGCTAGACAGAAGACAGCTAGAGGGACTAACAAATAGACAAACACCTAGACAGACAGATAGCTAGATAGTCAAACAACTAGACAGACAGATAGCTAGATAAACAACTAGACAGACAGGTAGCAAGATAGACAAACAACTAGACAGACAGATAAATAGACAAACAACTAGACAGACAGCTAGAGAGAAAAACAACTAGTGCTAATTGTAACGGGGACCGTTACAGATGTTCCCCAAACGCTCCCCAACTCCCTTTTTGTGCCATATTCCCTGGAAGCTTCATTAAATAAGACACACTCGATGCATTTGAGACTTTAACTACGTTTACCCAGAAGTGTACAAAGTTCATTCAAATTTTAGCATTGCACACGTGCGCATGTGAATGCATGTGTGTAATGACCATATCATCTTGTCTACACAATCTATATATTTTAATATACTAAATATTAAAATATTTAATCCAAAAGTATTAAAAAAGATGCACTCATTCAAGTGTTTTTTGGATTTTGCTCATTTCACGTGCACGCACGTGCATACTTGAGCATGGTGACCATACCTTTTTGTAGATGTCCGTTACATCTATCTATGTTCTAAATCCCACCCCGTTTGGTTGAAAACCAAGGGAGTTATAGCTATTTAAAGTTTCAGCCAATCAGATTGCAGTGCACGTACATGCACGTGTATGCATGTGCATGGTGACCATATTTTCTTGTAGTAGACCAGTATATCTATCTATGTTCCAAATCCCATCCTGTTTGGTTGAAAATCAAAGGAGTTATAGCTATTTAAAGTTTCAGCCAATAAGATTGCAGCGCACGTGCATGCACGTGTTTTCATGATAATTGCTATATATCATATTGTAGGATATTGTAATGCATGGCTATTTTCAAAATTGCAAAGGATTTCGTCAAAAAACAAGAAAGATATTGAGACTTTAGTTTCAGCCAATCAGAGCAAAGCGCACGTGCATGCGCGTGAGATCTTGCTATTTTGACCATGTCATATTGTCTATGCTACTAATATATCCTTATGTTATAAGTTTTAAAGCATTTCATCAAAAATTTAAAAAGTTACACCTATATCAATTAAATCGGTCATTTCACATGTTGCACGTGCACGCTCTTGCAAGCACGTGCGCGCAAAATGACCTTCGTTCCGCAAATCTACATAACATGTCTACTGACCCTAAAAACATTTCACCTTAGTCGGATGTATAGTTTACGAGATCATTCCCGGACAAAAAAGTACCCAGGAAGAAGAAGAAGAAGAAAAATAATAATAATAATAATAAGAAACAGAGTAAAAACAATATGTTCCCCAACTTCGTTTGGGGAACATAATAAGATAGACAGAGAGCTAGATAGATAAACAACTAGACAGACAGCTTGATAGAAAAACACTATATAGATATACAGCTAGATAGATAAACAACTAGACATACAGCTAGATAGAAAACACTATATAGATATACAGCTAGATAGATAAACAACTAGACAGACAGAGAGCTAGATAGACAAACAACTAGACATACAGCTAGATAGAAAACACTATATAGATAGAAAGCTAGATAGATAAACAACTAGACAGACAGCTAGATAGAAAAACCCTATATAGATAGAAAGCTAGATAGATAAACAACTAGACAGACAGCAAGAGAGAAAAACAACTATAGAAAGACAGATAGCTAAATAGACAGACTGCTAGACAGAAGACAGCTAGAGGGACAAATAGCTTGATAAACAGCTAGACAGATAGCTAGATAGAGAAACAGCAAGACAGAAGACAGCTAGAGGCACTAACAAATAGACAAACAGCTAGACAGATAGATAGCTAGATAGTCAAACAACTAGACAGACAGATAGCTAGATAAACAACTAGACAAAAAAACAGCTAGTTTTCATAGATGGCCTGCATGAGGCTGCTTACTTACTGAATTTACATTAGGAAAAAAAATTGGTACTTGTTAACTTTATACTGACCACTGTTGATCTGTATTCCTGCCTTCCTTGGGTCTGTACATGCTAGAGCTCCCAGGCATGGTCTGCATGGATGACTTGCCAGAGTTATTGCCCCTCTACAGGATGGCCACAGCCTCCTGACACTATGTCTTACACTCATCCTGTCAAGAGAGGGTGCCAGTAAAATAGGTACAATTATCAACAAATTAGCTTAAATACACAAGTTACTGGAGAGATTTCTAACAATCCCTGACACTATAAAGCTGCATAGTTGTACGTTTGTGCATTATTACAGCTAATTGTCTTGACATATTTGTTTTTTCTTGCTGATATTCATGAATACAGTCCCTATTTCATACAAGAGTTTTCAACCCTTATGAAATTTGGTTAAATTATATTTTGCAAATTGAAACATAATGTTTTCTTCCATGCTTGATCACTGCATACATCTTATGAAGTCATTTATGCTCTCACAGCTATTCTTCAAAACACTGTTTTATTTCGAAAGGTTTTCCACTCAATATTCCCATGACCCCATCCTTTTGCCCCACCCTAGTCCCAGGTGGCACAACAGGCATTCTCAAGATTCTAAATACCAATATAACTAATGGCCTTGCTGTTTCAGTAAAAATTTCATTAAAATATTTTAATGATATTTTTACAAACATTAGAAAAACTGTTATCCCCTAATGTAGCCCCATCCTTATGGTTTCACCAATTTGAACAAATGAATCTGCAAGTAAGGGGGGGGGGAGGTGTTTAGGAATTTTTTGTTAAATGTGTGTTTAGGAGGGAGGTCAATTTTTTTTTTGGGGGGGGGGGGGCAGGGCAATTTTTTAAAATTGTTTTTCTAATGTTTGTCAGGTTTTTCTAATGTAGGATCAATTGCAGAGCATGAAAATGTTCATTTGCAGTTTCTTAATGGCAATCATTAATTTTTGAGAATGTAACAGATATAATGACATTTAAAGTACTTAAATTTATTACAACTTTAATATTCATATATATTTAGTGATTTCAAGGTTAATTAATATTATCAATAACTATTCCTTAATTACAACTAAATCCATTTTTATAGATATATATCTTTATAAGATATAACCTGAGTGGCGCAGTGAACAATTACAACTTACCTTTCAGATGAACCTGTTTATCCTTCTGAGTCTAGACATCTGAACTAGTGTCAGCCACAGACTGATGTGTTACAAGGCTAAATTAAGGTAAACAGGAACTGTATCTTAAATATTCTTATAGATAGACAATCCAACTGTTTGTGTTCAAAGTCCATGTATACACCAACCTAAAACAAATTTATCACAGATTTTTATGAACCATGTGTCACTATAATAAAAATTATACCCAACACAGATTACCTGGTACAGTACGTGACAACAGTAAGATTATAGGAGCTTGTTTGTATACTCAGCAAATGACAGCAATCACTAGGGTCATTCAATGGTCAATGCTTCAGTGTATATTGTATATATACCAAGCAATACTGTTATTTCATCAATTTTTGTGAATTTTGTAGATCAGATGTTTTCGAGGATACGTAATTTCGTGGACTGAAGCATTGTCTATACATATGAATAACACATTTCTCAATTCAATGAACATTTAATTTTGTGGATCTGCTTTGAACAACGAATGCCTCCCAAATTGGTGCTCAGCGAATATTGATGAAAACACAGTATTTACCCCCATCCTCAATAAAACACTCTGGTTCATTTGAGCCAGTTTACTCTCCAAAAGAAGTTACTCTATTGCCCATCTGCCTGTCTGTTGTAAACTTACATCAGGATTTTTTGTCTACATGGACCTCTTAAACAAAAATACTTAGTTTTATTAAATAATAAATTCTTGCTAAAAAATACAGCATTAATCTGTAATTTATCAAATTCCATCTAGAATACATTAAAGTTTGATTCAAATTGTTCTTTAATATCAAAGATATGTATTGGTACATGGTGACTATTATTATACTGACACGCAAAAGAAACGCAACAAGCAGTAATCTACAAATGTGATTTTTTTTTATGTAATGATTTTCAAAAGCGAATAAAATAAGGCTAAACTCACTTTTCAGAACATCAGAGATTTGATAAAAATGTTAATGTTCATATGTTTACTTTACTATGTAAAATATGACTGTTAAAACACCCCCCTCCGAGCCATGCAAGTAAAAAGTGCAAGACTGCCCTAAACAACAATTGCAGCTTAATTTCTACGATACAATAGGTTCATTAATATCGAGATCTAAAGGTTTAATCTTTGGCATTTTTAAATGCCCGTTTTTCAGATGATTAGGTCGAATTTTCTCTAACTTAAAGCAGTGTAGCCACCCTTGGACTTCCGATACAAAGACTGTCCTTGATGCATATGATACGTAAGACCCTGTTGAGGCGTAATGTAGTGAAATTTCGCATCAGCAAATCTCCATCACTTTTACATTGAAATTTTCCAGCTAGAGCAATGGAAATGCGTACATAAGCCATTTTCAAGTAGCCTTAATATCGTTACGGGAAACGAAAGGAGACTTTATTTCTTGAAATATTGCTGCATTATTATGATGAACCCTAAAAAACCCTTAAAAGTCCATAATATTGCCATATCTTTTGTTAAACATGCAATTTCTGATTTCTGTGAAGCAGCCTCAAACTTGACTTCGGGTTTGGTATGGAAATCTTTCAACCGTTAAATTAGCGATGTTTATTAATTTGAAGATATTCATAATTTTATGATACAAAATTCTTTACTTTACATAATTATTTCCCAGTAAAGTAGGGTGTTGCGTTTCTTTTGCGTGTCAGTATATACAAAAAAATTAGGTAAGCCTTCTAAGGATCCTAGTAGAATAAATATGAAAGAGAGATCACAAAGCAGTTAAACAGCATAAATTAATATTTCATAGGAGGCCCATAGGCCATTTCATGTATGTCACTTGAGTCAAAGTGACCCTTATGTTCTATGTAAACAGATTTTTTATTTAATCTTTTATAATCCTGTGTAAAATTAAGATCAATACTGTGACCCCTCCCCCCCTTAGGGGTCAACATGACTGGAATTAAATTGTACCTACACTATCTAAGGATGCTTTCATACAAATATGACTAATCATGGCTTTGCTCTTCTTAAGAAAATGATATTAAAACGATTTTTATGCTCACTGTGAATATTGCCGGGCCTAAAGTGTTTGTTGTGTCCCTCCATCCTTTTGTCACAATTTTTGTTTAGCTCACTTTTAAAAAACTAATCAAGCTAATTTTATTAAATTTCATATGCTGGTTCTTACTCATGAAATGTTTCAAACACATCAATATTGTTTACGGTAATACCTTCCCTTTGACCTTGACCTGATCTTTCCAAATTTAGTGTTTAGTCTCAAAGTAACAATTCAAAGTATTTTCATGAAATCTTACTTGATGTTACATATTGCTAAAAACTCTTAAATTTCATTTATAACCTTTTTGACCTTGACTTTTCCTTTGACCATTGTCTTCACATTTTACAAAATGCATAGTTAAGTTTCAATGAAACTATTTATTATTAATAAGATATTTTAAAAGATGCTTATGCTAATACATATTTATAACAATTTTTGAACTTGACCTTTTTATTGAGCTTACCTTTATTTACATCTCATTTTCACAAAAGCTTAATTGACATTTGTATCAAGTCTTATTGGTTAAACATACTAATGAGAGCTATTCAAGGGCATCAGTTTTTACCTTGACCCCCCCTTTGACCTTGACCTCACATTTCTTAATCTAGTGTTCCACTCAGTTTCAAAGAAGCTATTCAAGATATTTTCACCAACCTTAAATGCTGATACATTTTGGAGAGAACTATTTATCTTCTCCAACTTTTATTGACCCTGGCCTTTCCTTTGTCAAAGAAAAAATTTAAGATTGTTATCCTTGTTATCCTTCTAAATATATGCTGATACCCACAGATGACTATTCTAGTGGATATAGGATACTTCAAAGATTTTTCCTACATATTCCTATGTAAATCTGTGACCACAAATTGTGGATTCAACCCTATCCCAAGCTTGGGTAGTGATTTGTGGAAACCTGAATTCATAATACCTAAGGATGTTTCTATAAGAATTTCACAGATCATGCTCTGATCTAGCTGCAGAACTGTAGCTCTCCGAAAAAAAAAATATATTGACAGACCGGAGAGCTACAATGCCACCCATTGACAAAACTGTATATTTATTGCGCACAAAAAAGTGTGTTGTTTCTCGATTTATTTCTCCATGTTTTTAAGACTGTCATATCAAAATGTTACTAACTGTGTGTTCCGAACATATTCTTTCAATGTTTCCACTACAAAACATTCCTTATAATTGTTTTTAAAAGCCCTCCTAGTCCTGAATTTGAGATCAACGAAATTTCGCCTTTTTATACTGCCATTTTGTACATATGTAAACTAAGAGAGAAATTGAATTGATAGAGGAGTAAGAACTTTTTTGAAATCTAGTTTTTTTTGCAATTGAGGGAAAAATTTGGAAGAAATAATCCAGAATCAAGCGCACATTTTTGTGCGCAATAAATATACAGTTTTTTCAATGGGTGGCACTGTAGCTCTCCGGTCTGTCAATATATATTTTTTTCCGAGAGCTACAGTTCTGCAGCTAGCTCTGATCAGAAAAGCTCAGTTGAGTCTACAGATTAGATAAGCAAATATCTATTAATTCATTTTTGGCCCCCCGCTTTTGTAAAAGGGGACATTAAATCTCTTTTTGAATGTTTTGAAAAATTGTGTTTAGACAGACAGCCAGATGGATAGACACTGGACACCAACATGCTCGAAAAACTTGAACCTGGTCACTCATCTGGATGTTGTAGGTAAGATCCAGCCTCCAAATCGAGTCTGGTACTGTTCACCCTTAGATTATCATCCAAGTAAGTTTTGTCAACATGGGAACTATACTATAGTTATTTTAGAAATAAACCAACTTCTAAAAATTCTAACCTGCTCACTCATCTGGAAAATTTAGGTCAATTAATCCAGCATCTGAATCACACCCAGGTAGCGTGTATCCTTAAACGTCTTATCCAAGCAAATTTGGTCAACATAGGGCTTATAGTAAATTGGAATGTTCAAAACTTTTAACCTTCTCCTAACCATACTAACACCTTAACCTAGCTGCTCTAAAAACATTAATCTGGTCATCTGAAATCATGACTGGTACAATGAAACACACTAGAAGCATCTTTCAATTTCATGTTCTTTGATAAATAAAGGATAAATAAAGAAGTATTCAAAAACAAACTGCTCCAGAAACATTACCCTTGGATGCCGATGCAAAAAACAACCCCCCCCCCCACCCCCACTTCAATAGTTATAGAAGTAATACATAATGTCACATTCAGTATCAATTCATTGAATGAATATTTGTTGAAATCATAGATGTTCTCACTGTCTCTTCATTTACTGTTTCCAAAATTGTTTGGAGCAATTCTACAATTTTCTGCTACATTTGTGCTGGTGTATGGAAGAGCAATACATGCGAATTTTAGTGACTGCCTGTATTAGGCCTAGACAGTTACAAAACTGACGAAAGTTTGGCCCTTCAATAAATAAAAAAGTCAATCAATAATTCTCTTATCAAAACTATTGCAAGATGATAAGATTTTTTTTATTTCGTCAACAACCTACCCCCCCCCTTTCTTCAAATACGACAGATTGACTTTGATAAAATCTTACTTGATAAACGTGGATTTGTAGGGAAGGACTTTGGACCCTAACGTTTACATAGCACTTTATCACTCTTCAGTTATGAAGAAGTCAATAAATAAACATTAAACTTTTACATGCCCTGCATCCGGCTCGGCTTATGCACACCGGATATTTTATATGCCGAGAAAAGTCTAATCGACATGCACAATCGCTAATTCTCCGGATTTCTTTTAATTTTTATCTTCTGTGCCAATTTCAATCAAACATGCCACAAAGTATCCTTGGGAAAAGGGGATTCAAGTTTCTTCAAATGATGGGTCACGCCCTCTTCCAGGGGGAGATAAATTAATTAAGAATTATTGAAAAATTAGTGGCATCTTTTAAAAATCTTCTTCTCAAGAATTTAAGTTTACAGTTTAATATATGGAACTAGAATTAGAATGGAAATAATCTCAAAAGGTAAATTGTTTGGATTCGGTCAAAGACAAATATATTCAAATCATGACTCCCAAGTTTGTTCAAATGATGGGTCACGCCTTCTTCCAGGGGGAGGTAAATAATTATGAATTATTGAAAAATTAGTGGCATCTTTTAAAAATCTTCTCAAGAATTTCAGTTTACAGTTTAATATATGGAACCAATGGAAGTTTTACATAAGAAGTTTTGCATAAGAAAAAATCTTCCCCAGAACAAAATAGTTATATGTTTAGTCAAATTGACATGTATGCATCCGCATGTATAGTAAAGATTCAATTTTTTTTTTCAAATCATGACCGGAGAAGGGGCACAAAGGGAGATCTTCTTTTTTTTTTTACAAGGTAATATGTAGGAAGGATTTTTTAAAAATCTTCTTTTCAAGAACGACAAAGTCATACATGTATGCTATATTGATTTGGTAGCAACCTAAAGAAGTTTAAAATTCAAGCCCCCCTCCCCCAGGTTAACTTTTCAATACTGTGCTGATTTGTGTTTTTACCTAGCTTGTGTGATGTGCTCAGGTGAGCCATGTGGCCCATGAGCCTCTTGTTCGTAGCCAATCGACTCTATTTGTGGTATACTATATTTTTATATACATTTAACGTATCATAGAAATTAATTAAATAGTACAAAAAGAACAAAATCTATTTTGTTTTATTATGATGCGAACAATAATATTGATTTCACCACGTCAATATTTAATTTATCCGAATTTTATTATTTTTCTACTTTCTCTTTAAAAGAAGATACAGAATGATTCCTTATAGCTTCAGATATAAAGAAATCATATTCATTTTGTGAATTAAGTACATATATTTAGATTAAGTTCGCATTATTGAATTTATGAGAAACAAAACTTTTCCGAGAGAAAAAAATCTCGGAAAAAAAATATTTTTTTTTTATTAAAATATAAGATAGTTTTCGTGGGATTCGAACTCTAGCAATAAAAATCCAGTGCATGTATCATATATTTCTTTGAGACTAACGCGTTAACCACTACGCTACAATGTGCATAGCTCATTAAGAATTCTTATCCCCCATCTTCTTTGTTAAGCAACTTTCAAAGAACCAGTATCTTTTTTTTAAAATAAATATTCGCCCAGTATGAACTCACATAATAGTATGTGATCTCTCGCTCTCTCTCTCTCTCTCTCTCTCTCTCTCTCTCTCTCTCTCTCTCTCTCTCTCTCTCTGAAAAGGAGAAATATTGAAATATTAAGATATTAATTCATTTATTTGAGGTATTAATGTATAAACACAGTGATATATTTGCGTGAGAATCCTAAAAAGATTGTGAGTAATTTTGATAATAATCAGTTATAAATTTTATTTGTTCGTGAACAAAAGACTTCTAGTTTTAAAATCAGAAACTGTCCCACGGGGAAGTAATTTTGTAAATGCACTTGATTTTTGTATTTTTAGCTTAGTTTTAAGATCTTGGCAAAATAAACATTCATTGTAAGTAATGAAAACCACAGGTTCTTTCTTGTTTTAAGCCCGAATATACACCCCAGGTCAAAATATATTTTTCAGTTTTTCCCCATTTATTCTTCTATTACGTATTTGAATGTATTCCAGGAAAAATCTAAAATATATATAACGCAGACTTAACGCTTTATTTAAAAAGAGTGGTATTATAAAGTTAAAAAAATAATTATGAAAACTGTTAGGATGTGTATTCAGAAGGGGGGGGGGGTTACAAGCGTCTGTGACGAAAAACCACCGTAAACTTATTTTCAAAGCTAGGAAATCCCCAGATGTAAAAGGAGAGAAGAAAATCTATAGATACATTCATTCCCCGAGAAAAAAATTCAAGTAGAATTATTAATTTCTTCTAGGCTGCTAAGTTTGGTGTGACGAAAACTTTATAGAATGGGGGGGGGGGGGCTATTTATCATGCGTTTTCCACTCAAAAAGTAAATGAACAAGTATAGGAAAAAGTACATATACTAGTAATCAATAATTATTGAAAGAGTATGTCGGAAAATATTTAGATCTATTAGTGTTGCGAAATTTAATAAATTATTTAAAACTTGGTTTGGGAACATTCAGAAAGAGAAAGTGGAGAGAGTGATTATGATGTAATTTTTATTGTCAGTGCTCATGCATTACGCACGGATCTTTAAAAGATATAGTCTTAAAACCTATTCCAATAAATTGTTAATTGTTTTACATATATTTTCATTCAGATGATGTCTTGGCGCGAAAATAGTTGGTGCTTATTTGCATGTTACCATATATGATTTTATCCAGTCCATATTTGGCCGTGGACGCCATATATGGGAACCCCACATTGCCATACAAGGAACTCATATTTACTCAAAATTTGGTCAATATTAATTCGCGAAATGAAAAACTACATTCCGAACATAGAAAATCATACATTAGGACATGTAGCAAGAATGAAAGCAATCTACAATCATTTCAGAGATATCTAAACGTGTCTGCCACATCCGAAGACGATAAATAATATGACCTAGATTTCTGCGCGCATTGATATACTCGCTGTGATTCGCCCGGTATTCCGTTTATGGCGAGGAGCAAATTAGGTACAGTCAGTTCATTCTTCCATTCATGAACAGTTGATAGTAAAGGTTGTAACTGGACATATTTTACTGAAAACAATGAATGGTACACATTTGAATCAGCCAGCCTTCCCCACTGCCCCGGGGGGAGCGGTGAACGCGTTTACGATGGAAAATGTCGATCCTTCGACTTTGGAAGAGGATTCGGACTCCGAAGGGGAAATATCTGTGGCAACTAACCCCCAGGGGCTCAAGCCGGGGAAAAAGACCAAGGGGAGAGTCAAAATTAAAATGGAATTTATTGAAAATAAATTGAGGCGATATACAACTTTCAGCAAACGCAAAACAGGAATTATGAAAAAGGTCAGAACTTTTCTGTAATTTTCTTTTTAGACTGTCTAATTCCAAAGTTTTTAAATTATTTTGTTATTTATCATGTTTATAGTACTTAAAATAAAATTGATTACTGTTCTTAACAGGCTTATGAATTGTCGACTCTTACTGGCACTCAAGTAATGCTGCTAGTGGCAAGTGAAACTGGACATGTCTATACTTTTGCTACAAGAAAATTACAACCTATGATCACAAGTGACAGTGGAAAAGCACTTATTCAAACATGCCTCAATTCTCCGGATCCACCACCAGGTTCGCAGCCCCAGATGACAATGGACCAAAGAATGAATCCAACAGGTTTCGAGGAAACAGAATTGTCCTATGCAGTCGGGGAAGAAGAGCACGCAAAAGTTTGTATACACTTTTAATTTCTCCAGGAAAATGTAAAAAATATGGGAACATTTTCTTCTTCTTTTTTTAAATACCTAATCTAACCTTTTTTTTTAAATTTAATTTTCTTAACATTTTTATTTATTGTTTGAGTAACATTTTTATTTATTAATTGGGGGAAAAAACTTAAAAAGTTTCCAAGTTTTCATCAAGAAGACAATGAATTGTCTATAGAAGAATGACTGTACTGGAATATGCAATTGCATTCATCCAAAAAAAATTCTGAAGTTACTTTGTATGCTTAACTCTCCAAATGCTGTGTTTACCATCTGTTGCAAATCAAGAGCTGGAGAATACCATAAATATCAGCTGTGTGTTCCTCTCAGCTGGAGCTTCTGTGCCATTTCTTGCCACTAATAGTGTGATAAGACCAAGGCAAAATACTTCTTTGTTTGTTTATTGTTAACAATGATGGAGTTGTCATTATTAACACAGGAGGGGGTTAGGGAACTGCTAGGGGAGGGAGTCTGTTTGTATTTGCTCTTATTTACAGGATATTAAGAACTTTGGAAGTTTTCTCTCTGTTATGGGAGTTGGGGAATGATTATATCAAATATGGAGTTGAAAAAAAAATCAGTCATATAAAGGTTTACTTTATAATATTGATAAATTTTATTTAAAATTAATCATAAATGGCACAGTACAAGAAGTATATAGTGTATTCTTTCATATTCATTTTACCCCTTCAATGCATGTTAAGAATTTTTGAAAACCAGAATTATTTTCTTCTTTTCGAAAATTTTATTAATGCTTCAATCACATTTAGAAAAAAAATTAAATTAATAAGTTTTTTTTAAAATATTTATTAAAAGTAATAATGTGCTCTTGTATATCACGTAAAGTAAAGTTCTCTGGATGTACAAAGAGATCCATAAACCCTACTGCAATTTGCCTTTGCCTCACACTCCATTCCCAGAACTTTCAGTAAGAGGTACAAAGCCAAATTCGGCAGCAGGGATCCCCATATCCTGTGTAACTGGAGAAGCCCTGTATCGAGAAGCTAATTGGAAGCCTTCCATGTAGGCAGAGATAAAACAGCTCCTTTCCTCACATATGTCAAAATTGTTTGTTTTATATCAAATAGGCTTCTGTAGCTACTGCTGGGAAAGTCTGGAGGAATAAGTCGTGTAATCTTACTTGGGAATTGGCGGAACTGGAGCAGTTATGGAGAATTATGTCAGGGCACTCACCATCTGTAGATCGTAGATTCTGATTTCCCCTAAGCTCTATAGGTGATTAACTTTGTAAATGAAGGAATGAAGTAGCTGCAGTAAAGAACAAAGTTACTTTTGCTTCCAGATAAACACAAAAACACAATGCTCATTCATTATCAAAATGTGTATCAGTGAAAATTTAAAAAAAATTTTTGATGAAATAGTGAAAGTAATTTCAAGCTCTAAAAGTATTGTTTTTCCTCTTTTTCTTAATGTAAGAAAATATGTAAATGTTAAGTGCTTTTTTCTGAATTTGGATGATACAAATTATTAACTAATTTGAGCAAGAAAACTTGTTTCTCAAGTTTAATTGCATCAGTATTTTAATTTTTT
Organism: Saccostrea cuccullata; assembly: GCF_032062105.1. Taxonomy (NCBI): domain Eukaryota; kingdom Metazoa; phylum Mollusca; class Bivalvia; order Ostreida; family Ostreidae; genus Saccostrea; species Saccostrea cuccullata. Next base: position 96,943 of record NW_026941316.1, read on the forward strand.
TTAATGAAATCATATTTGATCAACAAATCAATCATTAAGGTATCAAAATCAAATTTCTGTATAGTATAATAACCTGAATAGGATTGAGGAGACAGAGCAGGTTTTCCTTCAGGGGGCGAGTGTGCTGTTAGTGTCAATGAGATTCAGTTGTTATGTGTGATGGATATATTATGGTGGAGAGATATTGCCCCTCCAAGATCAGGCAAACACATCTCCCTCAAGTTAAAAGGAATGAATTTATCACCATGGCAATATTTACTCTTGTAATGTATGAATGTTGTGTGTATGAGAGAGATTTCTTAGTCAGCAGTGAAATGCTGCAAATATGTCTTAGAGAGGCAGTGCGCCAAATTTGTTCCAGCCAAATTTGTTCCAGCGTGTCATGGCTTCTGGAATAAAAATGAGTTGAATAAGGAATTTTTATTGAAATAAGCTTGATTAATGTTTTGCCAGCAGATTTTATGAAATGTAAATGAGTACAAAATATTTACTAGCAACTTTTTTAGCAGATATCAGTTTATCTGATTTGATTTTTTTTTTAAATATGAGTCTCTTACTATATAAATAATAGCTTAAAAAAAAACTTTATTATCTTTAATCTAATATTGAATTTCAATTTTTTAAAAAAAAAATATTTTTAAAGATAATAATTCTTTTTGAATTTTGAAAGTAAAGTTCACTTTTTAACAAAATCTCATTGAAAAAGAGAAACCCTCCAAAGAAGATTTACAGATTGAAAAAAAAACAGAATGATAATGATTTTCCTAAAATTTGAAAAAAGAAAATACTAACAATTAATTAATTGATTAAAGCATATTGCTATATATATGTTCCTATCTTTTTAAGAATTTTAAATAATTCAAGTTCAAAATGATTTCTTAATCCTCACATTAATACATGTACAAGAAACATATTGACGCAAGCGTCAAAAATCGGCCGCAAACCAATTAATTAATTCTTTCATATAATAAATTAGAAACTGAATTCTTATATTTATCTGTTAATTAATATATATCCCTGTGACATTAAACATTTGAATGCGACATCCCAGGATTTTCTTCAGTACATATTACATGTACATTGCTACATGTACAATGTATTTAAGCAACTTACTCATAGCCCTCTGCGTCCCCGCACTCAGTAAGTTTAATTGGTACTATAACCGAACTCTGGCGGAAGTTTGATGTTTAAAGTAGTTTTAACACTGAACCATTAAAACTAACATTTAAACTTATCTAACTAGAGATAGTTTAACATTAAATAAAACGTAACAACTATGTGGGGCTCCTCGCTCGCTCAGAGGATGTTGAAACCCCCAACTCCCTCTAGATCCGCCACTACATTTCTTCTCTATCTTGTTTTGGTATGAGACGTGGCGGGAAAAGGCTTGGCATGTTGTAAAACGCGCTTTATCCTTGTCTGTTGGAGAAAAATCTCCTAATATTCTGTCTGATAATAAATTAAGAGTAAGTCATATTTTTGAAAATTTAAAAAGTACATTGTATATATATAATTACACGTCATTTTAAATTATATATACAACAAATTAAAACCTGTTGAAGTAGAGAAAGTAAATGTGTTTGTACATGTATATAACGCGGTCCTTGCTTTAGACTATGCCCAACATGTGTGCTTATTTCTCCGCACTTCAGTTACGTCGGAATTTGTCAATCAGGATTGGATGAAACATTTAACCCATTATTCACAAAATTTTATGATTTTTATGCGTTTTTATTTTACATTTAGACACTCTTTCTTAATATTCTATTACATGAATGTTAAATATTTTTTATTCAAATTGTTCTAACTCCGCAGAAACGCACGGCGACTTAAAACTTTCATATCATATAACCGACCGCCTCCTGGCGGCCGGTAATGATGTAGTCATATTAATAAGTGATAATCTAGTAATCATGCTAGATGTGGTGTAGTGCTGTTGAGACACACCAAGAACAGACATTTTTCACAAGTTAAAAAGGAACATGTTTATCTCCATGGCAACAATTTTCCCTGGAATTTTAGTGGTAATATATAGATGCTTTGTATGAGTGATTTTTATCACTGCAAGCACATGCTGCAAATATGTCTTGGAGAGGCAGTATGCCAAATTTGCTCCATTGTTGTTACTTCGGGAATAGAAATGGGTTGAATAAGGAATTTGTATTTATTATAATATTTTTTTGAAAGGAAGGCGGGGGGGAGGGGGGGGGTATTTTACAATATTTTGATTCTATTTTTTAATAGCATTATACAAATTATTGTTGTCTTAAAAGATTTTATTTTTGCATTTTTAATATCTTAAGGGAGCTTTATTCTTAGGCCTCAAAAGTTTGCCCAACCTTCGAAATCTAAAATAGTAAAATAAAAAAACATGTAATGGTATTGTAAGTTTAAATTTAAAATATCTTGAAAAATTAACAGTAGGTGAGATACATTGCGTATGTCCTTAATTTTATACGGTATACATGGTATAAATATATTTTAAAGACCTATCCCCACCCAAATTCCTTTATACAATTCATTTGAGTGACATTAGAGATATATTTACAGTTAGTATTGCATTTGATTTGTTTTAATTACTCTTTGTATATGAATCAAATAGGGTTTAATTTAAAAAGTAAAAAAAAAAACTCCTGAATAATACAAGGAAAATATAAAAATAAATTCCAAATTTTAGCCTAAATTTGCAGATTGCTTAAATAACTTGTTTGTTTTGATTTAATCTAGTATTAAATAACAAAAAAAAAAAAATTGCCCTCCCCATCCCATTTTAATAGCAGCAACAATTAAACAATTTGTGACCATTCAGCAGTCATAATTCAAGGTTCTATGGCTTTTACATCAATGATCCTCTAGTCTTTCTTATTTTGTCCACACCCATTCCCCTGCAATAAACATCAGGGGGTTGGGATTGATGCCATTTCAGGCTATTGGTTTCTTATTATTTTCTTTTCACTTATAAATTCATTATATTTTGACTCTATTTATAAGCTGTAAACATGCAGTGGCTCAAATATTTCATGGAATCAAAATTATGATAGTTTTTAAACAGGCTGAGTGGTGAAAACGTTAGCAACAGCAGATCCACTGTTATAAAGACTAAGGATAAACCTAAATTGAAGAAAATTTTAAAATAACATGAAACCAGACTGATCAAAGTTTGGATCAATTCAGTGAACTATTACAGCCCTTATGAATATACTGTTACAGTTCTTCTTGCATAAAAATCAAACTAGTAAACAAGAATTATAATTTATATCATATGTAATTGGGTGTGTTACAGGTGGAGAGTGGGATGAAGCCAATGTTTATGCCTGTATCCATCCCAGAGCCAGGACTGATCAACAGAAGTTCCCCTGACAACACGAGTGGTACCTCCTCCCCACTGCAGCAGACCACCCCCAGCAGTCAGGCCACCTCCCAGTCCCCACCTACATCCTCCGCCTCCAAAAATCTGGCCGGCAACGTCAATCTTACCATCCCAGGCCTCCCTCCGGGGGCGGTGTTAGTCCCACAAGGTAGATAACTGCTTCAATATGCACAAAGTTCAGTAAAAAGGGAGATAAATGCTTCTGTATCCACAATTTGGTAACCATAAGCCAAAGTTTTCTTCAGTAGATTGATTCATAAACATAAGAGCAAATATTGCTTCAGTGACTTCAGAAAATTAATGATTATTTTCTTTTTAGGAGCACCACTGATCCCAATTCAGCAGAATGGTCAGCCAGTGTCCCAGTCCTCCCAGGCCCAGACACTGTACAGACTCCCCAACTCCAATCAGATAGTAGCTCTCTCAGGTATGTACAGGACCTCATTATTACAATACCCCAGTCCTCCCAGACACTGTATAGACTCCCCAACTCCAATCAGATAGTAGCTCTCTCAGGTATGTACTGGACCTCAATATTACAATACCCCAGTCCTTCCAGACACTGTACAGACTCCCCAACTCCAATCAGATAGTAGCTCTCTCAGGTATGTACTGGACCTCAATATTACAATACCCCAGTCCTTCCAGACACTGTACAGACTCCCCAACTCCAATCAGATAGTAGCTCTCTCAGGTATGTACAGGACCTCATTATTACAATACCCCAGTCCTCCCAGACACTGTACAGACTCCCCAACTCCAATCAGATCGTAGCTCTCTCAGGTATGTACAGGACCTCAATATTACAATGCCCCAGTCCTCCCACACACTGTACAGACTCCCCAACTCCAGTCAGATAGTAGCTCTCTCAGGTATGTACAGGACCGTTTTCATTCATTTTTTTTCGCAGAGGTTGCACATATTGAAATGAGATTTGGTATACAGAATTATCATAAGAATATCTAGGTCAAGTTCTGTTTTGGGTACGATCAAGCCATTTTGAACAGAGTTATGCCCCTTGGACTAATTTTCAGTGTCTGCATTTTCTTTGCAGAGGTTGCATATATTGAAATTAAATTTTGTATAAAGATTTATCATAAGAATATCTAGGTCAGTCTGTCGCAAAAGCAGGGCAAATCAAATGTAAAAAATTTGGGTATTTTGAGAGATGAGTTAATGAGTTATGCCCCTTTGACTTAGAAAAATTCCAATTATTTGGGGGAGGAGGGCATAAGTGTTTTACAAACATCTCTTGTTATGGGACTTTTATTGTAGGCCCTATTGAATGCCTTGCAGGGTCTACTCTTCGGAATCAGTGGTTTTCAGTCTTCATTTTGTTTGTTTCATTATCTTAATTGTGATTTGTTTGATGGTTAAAGTTTGAGTTTGATTGACAGGTTCCAGCAGCGATTCCTCGTCCCAGCAGACATTGGTCACCTCGGCTTCGGACAACATCGCCACACTGACCAATGTTAGTACAGCAGGACTACAGACAGCTCAAGCAGGTACACTTCAGTTTTATATACATGTTATGTTTTGCAAAAATCAAATTTTTGAAAATCTTTATTGTTGATGTTTATTTTTTTATTTAGGAAAATTATTTTATATCAGTTTATTCTATTAATTTTTTTTCACTCTAATCTGCAGCAGTTGAGAGGAAGTACTGTATTTTTAGCTCACCTGAGCCAAAGGCTCAAGTGAGCTTTTCTGATCAAAATTTGTCCGTTGTCTGCCGTCGTCGTCGTTGTTGTCATTGTAAACTTTTCACATTTTCATCTTCTTCTCAAGAACCACTGGGCCAATTTCAACCAAACTTGCCACATAGTATCCTTAGGTGAAGGGAATTCAAGTTTGTTCAAATGAAGGGCCACGCCCTTTTCCAAGGGGAGATAATTATGAATTAGAGAAAAATTAATGGCATTTTTTAAAAATCTTCTTCTCACAAACCACTGGGCCAGGAAAGATGAAACTCATGTGGAAGCATCCTCAGGAAGTGTAGATTCAAGTTTGTTCAAATCATGACCCCCGGGGGTAGGGTGGGGCCACAATGGCCGATCAAAGTTTTACATAGGAGTATATAGGGAAAATCTTTAAAAATCTTCTTCTCAAGAACCACTTGGCCAGGAAAGACGAAACTCATGTGGAAGCATCCTCAGGTAGTGGAGATTCAATTTTGTTCAAATCATGACCCCCGAGGGTAGGGTGGGGCCACAATGGCCGATCAAAGTTTCATATAGGAGTATATAGGGAAAATCTTTAAAAATCTTCTTCTCAAGAACCACCTGGCCAGGAAAGACGAAACTCATGTGGAAGCATCCTCAGGTAGTGTAGATTCAAGTTTATTCAAATCATGACCCCCAGGGGTAGGGTGGAGCCACAATGGTGGATCAAAGTTTTACATAGGAGCTGTATATGGGGAAAATCTTTATAAATCTTCTTCTCAAGAACCACTTGGCCAGGAAAGACGAAACTCATGTGGAAGCATCCTCAGGTAGTGTAGATTTACCGGTAAGTTTCTTTAAATCATGAACCCCCGGGGTAGGATGGGGCCACAATGGCTGATCAAAGTTTGACATAGGAATATATATAGGAAAAATCTTAAAAAATCTTCTTCTCAAAAACCACTTGGCCAGGAAAGACGAAACTCATTTGGAAGCATCCTCAGGTAGTGTAGATTCAAGTTTGTTCATATCATGACCCCCGGGGGTAGGGTGGGGCCACAATGGCCGATCAAAATTTTACATTCAAATATATAATTTAAAAAATCTTCTTCTCAAGAATAGCAAAGCCATGATTAGTGATACTAGTATTTAAATGGAAGCATTTTCGGGTAGTGTAGAATTAAGTTTGTTCAAATCCTGATTTAAATTTATTCAATTTATGGCCCCTTAGGGTAGGGAGGGAAACAATGGGGAATCAAATTCAAATTTTTATGAAGTTATATATAGGAAGGAAATGTTTTGAAAAAATCCTTTTATCAAGAACAGCAAAGTTATATGCTGTATTGATATGAAGGCATTCTCAAGTAGTATTAAATTCAAGCATTCATGAATTTAAAAACCCCCCCCCCCCCCCTTTCAGTAAACTTTTCAGTTCTCAGGGATCGGCACTAACTTTAAAACCATAGTTGTCAGCAGGGCTAGCCATTTGTAATTTCTACTAGCCCTGTTCATGTATTGGTTGTCCAGCAGCCAAAGGCTGGTGGCCGAGTCCTGCAGCGACAAGGGGGGTAGGTGCGGGAGGGGTTTCCCTCCCCCGGGAAACTTTGAAAATAGAAATGCCAAATCCTGCATTCTGGCTGTATTTTGGGTAAAAATTATATGTCACTCTATGATTGTACCTAAGACATTTTTCTATTTGAAAAATTCCACATTTATAATCATTTAGGGTATTTCGAATCACCTTTAAAGTTAACATTTTGACTTACAAAAATAATAATTATGACGATAAAACATGTGTTTGAAAATAAAATTAATTAAAGAATTATCAGGTACATAAAAAATACTACATATTGTGTGTAAATTATAATTATTTTTGTTGCTCTGAGTGAGTGTTTAGTAAAATTTACAGAAGCCCAACAGGGCAAGTTTAAAGACATGTTGAGTAGCCCGACCTCAATATTCAGTTGTCCCGGGCCAGTTATATATACTACCGTTAGTTTTGTCAAATTTTTGAAAATCTTTATTGTTGATGTTTATTTTTTATTTCGAAAATTATTTAATATCAGCTTTATTCTATTAAATTTTTGTTGCTCACTGGTGCAGCAGTTGAGAGGCCCCTGGGCCTCTTGTTACATGTAAATATAACTTGGCTGCTTGTTTAGTCAACATCTGGATTGCTGTATGAACAATTAGCTGTTCTTAAACTTATAATAGTCAGAAAGATACAACAGGTCATCTTTTTGTAGGTACACAGAACACAGCAGCCATGACCCCTGGTGTCGTCATGTACCACACTCCACAGGGTATTGTGTATGCTCCAACAACACTGCAGGATGCCAGCCGGTCCATGTTCAACTTCCAGCAGACCCCCACAGCTCTACCCTTATCCCAGTCAGAGAACGGTCAACAGATCATCACAATCCCCATACCTGTCAGTCTGGCTGCGGGAGGCAATTCACAGGTAAAGTGATGTCAGAGCTCAATAAAATATACAACATATACTTCTATTCAAATTTTGAATCAACAGTTTTTTAATTGTTTTACCTGATAGAAAATTACACATTTTTATCATCTTCAATGCATTGATTGCAAATTGTCTTTCATTTGTAAATCAAAATAAATGATTTTAATCATAGGAAGTGCATATTTGTCAAAGCATTGTCTATGTAAACAAATGTGACATTAAATGGCATTTCTGTATTTATTTTGTAGGTCCCAATTCAGTATCAGTTTGCAACACAAGTATCAGATGCTCAACAGGCAACTCTTTCTCAACCCACACCCGCTAAAAAGCCCAAGAAATGAGAGCAAGGGTCACAAACAGAGTTACCTACTCTTGAGAGGAATGGAGCAGACAAGAGTTGTGTGCCCCTGCATAATAGAGGTTGTCTTCCACACAGACTTTGTTCTGTGTGACTGTATGTGCCAAACAAACATTGTGTAAACATGTAGAAAGCCCCCTGTAATGTGATAAGGGTGAAGTGAATGTGCCTGGTTTTATGGACACGAAGGGTACAGTTGAAAGAAATTTCCATAATTCTTTCTTTGACTTATTTATGTTTAATTGTATATTTAATTTGTTAACAATAAGAATTTCAGAATGGAACAGTCTCGTTCACAATGAATTAATTTATATGAATACGTTTTGAATTTTTATATCAATTTCATTAACCTCAATGAAAAGAATATAAGTATTTTTTATAAATGTTAAATTTCTAAGACTCAATTTTCATACATGTACTTGACATGACAATTACATGCTTGTTGCTGATAAGAAGTCAACTCTGTCCCATTTCAAAGTTATGTTTGTATGTTTTTTTTTTACATTTAATACAACTGGACGGCTAAGGCTTTGTGCAAAGGAATTGATAATCATAGGTTACATTGAGTAAAGCAATAACTGATATGAACTTGGTTTTAAAAAAAAGACAGATGAATAGGCAAAGGAAAGATAACTTAACGGATGGGATGCCATATCTTTTGAAAAAAAGGTTTAAAGATATCTGAATGTTTTCTACAGGGATGAATAAATTTGAGTTTTGCTGTTTATATACACTGTATATAGAAGCATGAAAATTTGGTCATATACATGTACTATGTATATATATTTTTGTATCTCATTGAGATTTTGTATTTATAATTGTTATGAGATTCATGTGAAGTTGAATGTAATCTTCATAAGTTTGTCTGTAGTTTCTTTGTCAGTAGTATTATTCTTTTCAGTACCATCAGATTCAGACTAAATGGCAGCTGTATTTTTATTTATTTAGAATCAATTTAAATGTATATTTTGTTGAATTAAGTACCAGTAATTTTACTTGAGTATTGTTGGTGATTCATTTCAGCTTTGGACCAGTTACTGTGTATATTGTGCTATTTCTTTGACATGCATACATTATATTCTGTGTTAGATTTTTACTTCAAAGTTCTGTGCCTGCTGCCTTCTTTTATAGATTCCTTGCATATCAAACTGATGGTTACAAGATGTTGTAAACAGTTTGTAGCATCAACACAAGTTATTTTTTACATTACCTGCATGTTTTTTGTAGCCTCTCATTGCATAAGTGTCTTAAGAATTTCACACCTTCGACTGCAGGACATAAAACAATTGCATCACTTTGTTTTACAGAAGATTCTTAATTTTTCTGTATATTCACTATCGTTACTTTTTAACCTAGTCATTTTAATTCTGACCTGTTTCTTTTGTATATTTTAATGATCAAGTACATTGAAATCCAGTTATATGTATTATTTATTGATGGTTTTCGAAGCTATTATGTGTCATATCATGTTGAAAAGATTCTGAATTTCATTGATAAAGTGAAGAATTGAAACACATTTTCTGTTTAATACTATATATTATTAAAGATATTTGTACATTATAAAACTGTGTCTTCCTTGGAGTTCAGAATGGTACAGGCCAGTCACCATATTTAATGGGTACATGTACTTATAAAATGTGCATCATGGCCATTTTTCCTTTCCCTATGGATTAATTATAAACTGGCAGTGTACTTTGAATAAGAAAGAGAAAAACAGCATTTGAGTTGATTAATGGCAAAGTTCTTGCTTTGCTCTTTGAAAGCCAAATGTGTCCAATAAAATCATAAAACATTTGCACTAAATAAAGATTCTGTGAAAGGCTCAATCAAATTAATTTACCCGACAGTCTTATTTAGGAGCTGCAAATAAGAAATGGGTACACCTAATTTTATGGCAAGAATGGCAGTGTCCATGATTTGTTACGGAAAAATTCTCGGTTAACCTTGGACTTTCAGTAAAGCTGGGCATAATTAGCGTCGGAAATTTACACAGCTTTCATTCACCATTGAAATATACATGGGATAGAAATTCCAGTGAATGTCAACGAGTATAGCAATTATCCAATACAGCATCTTGTATGGCAAAGAGGTGTTCTTAACCGTTTGACAGATGCTTATTATGCAGCACCGAGAATGCCACGCCTTACTGAAAGTCCAAGCTTAACTGAGAATTGTACTATGAAAAAAATTTCCTTTCTTTTCCAAATTATATCAAAAGTTAGATTGTTTGAAATTCTCATTTATCTCAGTTCATAGTCTTGTAAAGACCTAGAATCGCGTTAAAAGTGACAAATTCACATGTCTCCTTTGCAAAGGCTAATCATAATAAATAATCCCGTAGAGTATTCGTCTTCAAAATAATTTATTCACAAATGGACATTGTTTTTACAAATAATAAAACATGTAATATCAAACAATTTAAATCAAATCTGTCAAGTTAACAATTTTAAATTTTGCATGCTATAGCATTCACATGTACTTCAACCTGTAATGATGATCATGAACAGCATGTGTGAATACTGATAGATGTTATAAGTGAAAGGCCAGGCTTTACTACTTGTATTGATATAATATGTTGCAATTTATGAGAACATTATTGCAAGCTTGCAACATATATAAAAACAATGAGACATTTCATTTTTTTTCCACAAACAGCACATTACAATCATTGCTGAGTTTTCGGCTAAGCCTAAATTACTATAACTTTTGTACTGTATTGTACATATTTTTGGATACTGCAGTCAAATTATCAATATCTTAAACAGAATTTTTAACCTCTCTCATAGAACAGAACATAAACCTAAGAAAAATAAAGTTGCTTAGATACATGTATATTTTTGTAATGTACAGACAATTTTTATAACCATGCATCTGCATGATCACTGAATTACATATCTAAATGTGACTCACAAAACAAAATTTTACTGACAGGCATTACTTCAACTTTAAATTTTTTTCTCTGAAATCAGGCACCTGAATCAATTGCACGCAACAAAATGAGGTATTTGTTTAATTCATTATGTATAAAATATGTATCAGAAATGCAAATCCAATGAACAAATAACCAGTGAAATGCAAAATGATGCGATTATCAATTAATAAAGTGAAAGACTATCAAGTTAAAAAAAAAACAACAAAAATCCCTCGGTAATATTCCTAAATCAAGTGTCAAAAACACACAAAGGTCAAGAATGGTCACTGCATTTTATTTCTGGCATTTTTGAAATTTCCTTTTCCAGCATTATAGATTTTTCAGAAGTGATTTTGAATTGAAGATTGAAATGAAGAAACCCAGCTTCCTGTGGTAGCCATGATTTGAACAATCTGCTACCCACAGAGGAATAAACAGAAAATAGAATTTAAAGTGTAGAACAGTTTATATATATGTCTTTTTTTCTTTTAGTGAAAAGCTGAACAACATCATACCACACATCTGGAACATATATAACTGTTCCTCTGACAGACATATAATGCAAGCATATATACCACCTCTAAAGAAATAACTCTATTAGGTAATGTTATAACCTGTGTTATTGATGATATGCTGTTTGGCAGATACATGTGAAAAAATTTAGCCATGTATAAGTTTAAGAAATATAATAGTTGACATTTAAAATCATGCAAAACAAAGTGTTGTCTGTATATACATGTATATTGAAATGTTTTGAAATAATTAGGTTTTGAAATAAATTTGAAATTTAATTTAATTGCTGGAAAAGTACTAAAGTACTGTAATGACAAAAAAATGAAAATAAAATGTCACAGAAATGCTGAGAACAATATCAGAAATGAAATGCAGCGGAATGATGAAAGAGCACACTGAACTGAGACAAAATGTAAGTAACCATGATTGAATAATAATAAACAGCCATGAGATTCTGTCAGGGAAAATGACATTCATGTCTCATCCACCACCTGGCATGACCTAATTGATGTACATATTTTACCATCTCCTTTGTACAGCTATGCATTATAAAACCATCGTAAAACAGGACATTGGAGAAAATAGAACCCTGATTTAGAAAAACACCACTGACAATTACTGTATTATATGCACATTGCTGAAACAAAGATGAAAATTAATTCATGAAACTATGTATTTCAAATATGTGTATATTTTATTTTCATTGATCGATGAATTTTACTTTAAACTGTAGATACATTTTTAAAAACGAAATAATGATTTTTTTCTCAACAAGATGATTTGCCACACCCATTCAATTACGAAATAAAAATTGTGAAAAAAGTTACCCATACACCCATTGTATTTGAAATACATTTTTTTAGAAAGGATTTTACATCTGCATGCGTCAAAAGAGAAAGATCACGCTTTAATAATAAACCAGTGCTTGTAATTAAACTAAAAACTCATGCAACCAGCTCTTTTGTTAGTATTTGGCCAGACAGGGTGCTCAAATAATATAGTGTTATGATATATTATAGTTACTAACAATTCCAGTCAAAACACATATAAATTATGGTAGTTCAAAAACCCAACATGCATATTATATAACAATAAGGCCTGATGCAACTTTTAATGCGTTCATTAATTCATGTACTTTTTTTTAAAGATGAATCGTTACTCTACAGGCATGCTATATAGCATATAAACAAAATGCTGCATGTAATACAGACTAGATAAGACCTTGTTTTGGGAGGATAGCTGTTGACAAAGTACGAAATAATCAAAAGATTATAAAAACAAACAAGGAGTCATTCCAAAATAGTAGAAAGAGTAGACAGATACAGTTTGTGTGCCAGAACAAGTGCTTGTTATACGATCGCTTGTCAAAGACCAAGAATTTTAATATCAAAATAAAATACTATATCCTAGTGTTTGTATTGCAAAGTACGACCTGTCTAGCATCAGGGCACCATGGTATAAATTCTGATATGGTGTGTCTTTTTTTCCCGTTTATAGATATCTGTATCAGTCCTGTATAAGACAAGGCGGAGTCCAATCACCCAAACAAGCTACAGTACTGTATGTCTAGTTACCTTACAACTCCTCACTGTAATATACAAGCTTACAGGTCAGTCCATCTCAATAACAGGAAAACAAAATTATAGGCCTAGACTTCATCTCACAAACTTCACAGTCAAACAAAATTATAGGCCTAGGGAATGCTTATATTAAAACAATCTTAAATATAACAATGATATTGAACACACATTGATTGCTTTCTTGAAGCAATACATTGTAATGTTTTGTTTGAAATGTACAATTTAAGTGTACATGTAATATTGTACAAATAATATACAAATTCAAATTCTTAATAAATGAATTTCTACAAAAGAACTAAAACATAGGCCTATATCATAAAATAGTATAACAGTGAATTAATAAATTGAGCAACTTAATTTATATAGAAGTTGGACATCAGATAAAAATCAAATGCAAACAAACATTAATTTACATCTATTTAAAAACATATACATTTCTCTCTTTTATAGTACTGTAAGTAAACAATTTGGCACAATAAATTCGTAGACACCTCAGTTAATTAATTTATCATACAAGTTCTTTAGAAATCACAACCATTTATATAAAAATAATTACAAGTTTATGTTTTGGCTATGGATATTTATTAAATAGGTGCTGCAAAAATATCATACAAATACACTGTACCTCAGTACCACACACAAGTAAGTTTTCTTGCTTTTTCTTTTCAGTAAAATATCAGTTTTAAGTATATTTTCATTTTAATAATTGGTTGTGATTTCAAGTTTTTAAAGAACTTCCATTACTTTTTCTTTCTGCACTGATTGTGTAAGGCATCTAGGTGTAAATAGCTGGCTACGAAGACCCGGAATATTCTATTGAAATCATCTGTCGTATGATAGTCTATGTGGGCTGCATCATCTGTCATTCTGTGCCACACTCGCGGGAATGGTGCCGATATTAAATGGAGAATGGGTACCCCTGTGAAGAAAATACCAATTTTAATACACTTCATAAAACCTTTTCCTATATCCCTATCTTTTGTGAAAAAAAAATCATGTGTTAAACTAAGAGTGGCATTCCATCCAAAATAAAAATCAGTTTATCTGACAAATTATTTTAAAAATTGGTTATATAAATGTGCCAGAACTTCCAAACTTCATCTCCATAGGACAACATACTGTAATCGTGTGGATATACTGAGAGGTAAATCTGATGACAAATGACTTAAGATATACTTACCTTTGTGTAAAAATGGAATGTGATCATCTTCTATGCCCCCGCCAAATAATTGGTGAGTATTAAACAGAAATCTGTTGTTATCGTGAAGGAGTCTATCCTTTTTAAGATGTTGTTCTGCAACAACAATTATATTTATTGAGATAAACAAGGGAAAACATATCAAAAGGAATGAAATCAAAAGGATAAAGGGGTGGTGGGGGGAGTAAAAAGAAATGACACAGTTGTCACCTTCATGGAATTCATATACACTCTCACTCCCAAAGTGAAAAAAACAAGAGGCCCATGGGCCACATCGCTCACCTGAGCACTGTGGCTGGGAAAAAGTAGAAATTGATTTATCATTGAAAAGTTCAAATCCAAAAGTAGTCCCATGACCAATCATGGCTTTGCTATTCTTGAGAAGATGATTTTTAAAGAATTTTTGCATATATTTCTATGTAAAACTTTGGTCGGCCATTTTGGCCCCGCCCTACCCCCGGGGGTCATGATTTGAACAAACTTGAATCTACTTTCCCTGAGGATGCTTCCATATAAATACGATCAATTATGTCTTTGTTATTCTTGAGAAAAAGATCTTTAAATAATTTTCCTTTATATTTCTATGTAAAACTGTGGTCGGCCATTGTGGCCCCGCCCTACCCCCGGGGGTCATGATTTGAACAAACTTGAATCTACCCTACCTGAGGATGCCTCCATATAAATATGATCAATTATGGCTTTGTTATTCTTGAGAAGAAGATTTTTAAAGAATTTTCCTATATATTTTTATGTAAAACTGTGGTCGGCCATTGTGGTCCTGCCCTACCCCAGGGGGTCATGACTTAAACAAATTTGAATCTACTTTCCCTGAGGATGCTTCCATATAAATATGAACGATTATGGCTTTGCTATTCTTGAGAAGAAGATTTTAAAAGAATTTTCCTACATATTTCTATGTAAAACTTTGGTCGGCCATTGTGGTCCCGCCCTACCCTGGGGGGTCATGATTTGAACAAATTTGAATATACACTACCAGAGGATGCTTCCACATAAGTTTCATCTTTCCTGGAACAATGGTTCTTGGGAAGAAGATTTTTAAAACATACCACCAAATTTTCATTAATTCCCAATTATCTCCCCTTGAATGAGGGCGTGGCCCTTCATTTGAACAAACTTGAATCCCCTTCACCCAAAGATGCTTTGTGGTAAGTTTGGTTGAAATTGGCCCAGCGGTTCTTGAGAAGAAGTCGAAAATGTGAAAAGTTTACAGACGGACAGACAGACAGACATACGGACGACAGACAAAATGTGATCAGAAAAGCTCACTTGAGCTTTCAGCTCAGGTGAGCTAAAAAATAAACTTAGGTATCTTCTTTTATGTACCACAGCAATTTTTTTTCAAATTACAATAAAATGATCTGAATTCATTATACCCCAGTAATAATGCAAATTTCAATTTTTTAAAAGCTTTTTTTTCATTCAACCAATCTCAAATGTCTAAGTTTTCTAAGTCTAAGAAAATGGATAGCATGAGACAAGTAGATAACTTTAATTTTCCAGTAGGACAACTGCTTGAAGTACAAAATTGATTATGACTGCCAGGCCATTAAATGCCTGGATTTTTCTAGATATTCTGATATAAGTTAAGCCCTTACCTTTTTTTGATAAGAGTTCAAAGGCATTTGAAGTTTGTGGGAAAAAGTTGTGAAACTGTACATCACTGGTTCCAATCAAATCCAACAAAACAAAAATCTCCTGATAATTAAAAACAATCAATAAATTTTTAAATTCAAAAGGATGATATATCCCATGCATAATTCTGTTTGCTTGGTCTGAAGACAAATTTAAATACAATATTATGAAGATTATTAAAATGTGAGTAATAATCATTCTCTCTAACATTTAAAAAATGAGAGCAGAAACATTATAACAGTCTCTATATGCGCTTGTAAATTTTCATTTTAATACAATGACTATGTAAAAAAAAATTCTATACATGACAATATATTTACCACGTTTGGTAAAACATTTTCGGCTTCCCATTTGTTGGCCAGGTGCCTGGCTCCATAAATAGAATCTGTGGCAGTCCAATCCTTGTAGGCCTCCTCTCCATCAAAGAACACAATCTGGGGGGTGATGTCTCGGGCCTAAAATGTTCAATACAAGGTTACAGCAGACCTTTTATTTACAAAGAGCTCAACTTGATACAGTAAAATACACTTATAATGAAGCATTATGAATGGAAGATTTTGCTTTGTTATAAGCACTAATTTGTATAATGAAGCATTTCTTTATGAATAATTTATTCAAAACATGGTTTAAGATTTTGCTTATTTATTTTATATATTTGTTAAATTATAAGTCGATTTTCATGGGCGATATTTCGATATTTCTTCGCATGTATCGATATGCATATCATCCTCACATATATCACGATATATCGATATCTCGATATATCGTCCCAGCCCTAGTAATTTGTTAGGCCTATATCCGTTAAGTTTACAATACATTTTAAAGTCATAAAGATTGAAAATCATTCACTAAGTGTCAATTCATTATAAGCATGTTTGACTATATTGCAAAATAAAAGAGTTGGTGGTGTGCAATTCTACATTCATAATCCATACAAGTGTAATCACTACAGGGCTTTAAGTTATTTGGGAACAGACTTGTTCCAATGCAAACAGAAAATGTAGGTCAGATCAAGCATCCAAAGCAAGTTTGAAAGTATGCAGTCTTGAAGATCTGGTAGTGTGCATGCCTAGTAACATGCATCATTAGTGCAAGGTCAGTCACCATAGGCCTTATAAAGGTTGTTAACTGGGAATGGACCACCTCAAAAACATAATGTACTCATTTATCTAGGTCAGATCCAGCACATTAAACAAGTATAAATTGTGCATGCATCCCTAGATGTATTACTTATGCCAATGTCATCATCATACATCTACCAGTAATAAATACTACTGTACAGTACTTTAAAATGAACCCACTTCTATAAATTTTGGTCAGATCCAGCATTAGAAACAAGTGTGGTAGTGTACATCCCCTAGATGTATCCTCTAAGCAAGTTTGGTCCAGGTAAGGCTCACAGACATACTGCTCCTAACATTTGAGTCTGTTTACTCATCCAGGAAATGTAGGTCAGATCCAGCATACAAAGCAATTTTTGCAATGTGCATCCCTAGATGCATCATCCATGCAAGTATATCTAGGTGGGCTTGTAACCCTTTTACTCATCTGAAAATTGCAGGACCGTCTGACCGTCTATTCAGCATTCAAAGCAAGTCTGATAGTGTGCAACTGTAGATGCATCATCCCTGCTGGTTTTCATTACTCTTCTGTTTGCTTTGACTATGTTTTACAATACATCTTGTCAGATTAATTTACCCTTTCTCCTTGGGCCTTCTCAAACAGACAGTTCAGCTGGATCGCCAAATCCAGAAGTATGCCACAGGGCACTGCCGAGTCGATGGCTCCAATGAAAGCATTTCCATGTCTGTCTGTGATGTTTTTAGAATCATAGTGGGCAGCCAGTACCATTTTCTTTGGTTTCCTTGGGTCCTGGGTTGCTATGATGTTGGTGAACGTTTTGATGCCGTATGGGGTGGAATCTTGAAACACATCTTCTTCCACATGCCAGTTCAGGGCCCTAAGCTTACTGACTAGATACTGAAAAATAAAACAGGGAATCACATTATATACAGGGCCTTAAGCTTGCTGACTAGATACTGGAAATTAAAACACAGAAAATCAAACATTACATACAGGGCCCTAAGCTTACTGACTAGATACTGAAAATTAAAACATAGGGAATCAAACATTACATACAGGGCCCTAAGCTTACTGACAAGATACTGAAAATTATAACATAGGGAATCAAACATTACATACAGGGCCCTAAGCTTACTGACCAGATACTGGAAATTAAAACACAGAAAATCAAACATTACATACAGGGCCCTAAGCTTACTGACTAGATACTGAAAATTATAACATAGGGAATCAAACATTACATACAGGGCCCTAAGCTTACTGACTAGATACTGAAAATTATAACATAGGGAATCAAACATTACATACAGGGCCCTAAGCTTACTGACCAGATACTGGAAATTAAAACATAGGGAATCAAACATTACATACAGGGCCCTAAGCTTACTGACTAGATACTGAAAATTATAACATAGGGAATCAAACAATACATACAGGGCCCTAAGCTTACTGAATAGATACTGAAAATTATAACATAGGGAATCAAACATTACATACAGGGCCCTAAGCTTACTGACCAGATACTGATTCAGAAAATTAAAACATAGGAAATCAAACATTACAGTCCAGGGCCCTAA
Source organism: Saccostrea cuccullata (assembly GCF_032062105.1). Lineage (NCBI taxonomy): Eukaryota > Metazoa > Mollusca > Bivalvia > Ostreida > Ostreidae > Saccostrea > Saccostrea cuccullata. The sequence continues at coordinate 115,311 of NW_026941316.1, forward strand.
GCTTACTGACTAAATACTGAAAATTAAAATAGGGAATCAAACATTGCTATGAAATTAACAAATATTTTAGAGATTGTCATCAAGTTCACATATGAACATCTTTCAAACTTTTCACTTTCATTTTATTTACTGATCACTAAATTTTCGTGACTCCTGATTTTTGTGAGATAGTCATTAACTCTTTATTAGCTGGACAAAATTTTCATACATTGTGGTTATTGCTCTATATATAAATCTTAAGGTATACTAATATACATGAGAATGAAAGTTTTGCGAGTACACCGTCTCACATAATTACAAAACTAGAAATATGTCCATTGGACATGAATGCCCCGCCGAGGGTATATTAGTAATGCAACATGAAAATTTGTAAGAAATTTGATCAGAATATCTTGAAAAGTGATGCCGTTGAATTGCTTACATCAGTATATATCAGCATATGAAGTTTGACACAAGTATGTATCAGCATATGAAGTTTGACACTAATTTCAGAAAGTGAGGTCAAGGTCAAATGAAGGTCAAGGTCAAAAATGTTGATGCAACTGAATTGCTTACATTAGTATGTATCACCATATGAAGTTTGACACTAATTTAGGAAAAGTGAGGTCAAGGTCAAAGGAAAGGCCAAGGTCAAAAAATGTTGATACAGTTGAAAAGCTCTCATAAGTCAGCATATAAACTTGAAAAAAAAATTATGAATGGTTTCTTTAAAACTAACATAAACACAGTTTGATAAAAGTGATGTCAAGGTCAAATGAAAGGTCAAAGTCAAAAATGATGATGGTAGTTGAAAAGCTCTCATCCGTCAGCATATAAAGTTGAAAAAAAAAAAAATGATGAATGGTTTCTTTAAAACTAACTTAAACATAATTTGATAAAAGTGATGTCAAGGTCAAATGAAAGGTCAAGGTCAAAAATGTTGATGAAGTTGAATTGCATACATCAGTATGTAACAGAATATTAAGTTTGACACTAATTTAGGAAAAGTGAGGTCAAAGGTCAAAGGAAAGGCCACGGTCAATAATGTTGATGCAGTTGAATAGCTCTCATCAGTATATGAAGTTTGATAAAATATCTTGGATGGTTTCTTTAAAACTGAGCTAAACACTAATTTAAGAAAAGTGAGGTCAAGGTCAAAGGAAAGGTCAAGGTCAAAAATGTTGATGCAGTTGAATAGCTCTCATCAGTATGTATCAGTAAATAAAGTTTGATGAAAATATCTTGGATAGTTTCTTTGAAACTGAGCTTTGAACTGAGCTATACGCAAAGTGTGACGGAAGGACAGAAGGACGGAAGGACAGCGAGATGGAAGACGGACATGACAAACACTATATGCCCCGGCCATATTCATGGCGGGGCATAAAAATAAGGTTCTTGTGAATAGAAAGTGATTTTCAGTAATATTTAGACAGCATTAAATAAGATTCACCAACTTTTTTAAATAACTGGTTATACCATGACTATTATCATCTAAAGTTTCATTATTTCTCACACAGCACTCATATTTCTTGTCTGTTTTCAATCATCCTTTAAAACAGACACAGGCTTGGATTAATGTCAAGCTTATTCAGCTTCTTTGAAACGCTTTACAGTTTTAAAAAACTGGCAAAATTATAATAATACTTGTAATATCTAAGTAAAGTATACTGGTAAAATTACATGTATGCTGATATAGCAAATATACCCAAAGGGCAAACTGATTTTGTGACAGTGTCCACCCCTTTTAAATTGGAAGTGACAAAATGACCCTTTATAATATGTTCTGGAAGATTTCAAATTTAAATACTGTTATAAATATATGGACATTTTAAGGAAAGAAATAGACATTTATTTACAATTCACTTGTATAAAAAGCTGTTTGCTTTTTTTTAAAACAGAAATCTTGCTCTTCATCAAAAACCTTTTTAACCCCTCCTTAAACTCTAAACTATCTTTTTTACGTTAATGATCCGCGACTCAAATGTAACAACGGAGTCTGCATTCAGGGAATAATGATAAATGAGGTGTCAAGTCTGCCTTGCAGGAACCTTAAAACAATTCTTTCATCCTGTTGTGTGAAAAAAAAATCAATTCTTATCAGAAACTCTAATAACAGTCCAAATCATTAGAATCTTTGTGGATCTTTTTTTTTCAATCCAAAATAAATCACCCAACAGCTCCCTAGTTCCCTACCATTCATATACTCTTGGAATATCAATACTAATTAACGGGATTGAGAAAACCGGGGCTTTATTACACTGGACTGCTAAGAAAATAAAAATAATTGCCAATCCCAACAAGAAAAAAAAAACAATAAATTTCCAATGAATTTGATCAAAAACTCAATGAATAATTCAAACAATGATGGTTTGCTGTGAAAGAGACTATGAAATATCCACATCCAAGTATTCTAACTGACACAATCCTTAGCTTCTTGTTCATATTTCTTTTTAAAATATTTTGATTAGATTTTGTGAGAAAAAAATCTGAAAACAACTTATTGATTTTTGAAGGAGAGGCCATAATTAGAGCAAAATCTGAAGTAACTATTCATGCACACTTTATTTTTAAGCAACCATTGTGAGGAAACCTTTGATCCTAATTTCGTCCTGAGAAGTCTGATAATAGAAGAAAAATTGGGTGACCTATGTTATCTTTGATGTTCTTAACCCTATATAACTGAAATGTGAAATTAAAGCTTGATAAAATCAAAAATAAATTGTATTTGGTACAGATGATTAAAATTAAACAAGTTCATTGACATAACAATGATCAGATACCACATAGAAACAATATAAATGTCACATTTGTCACTTGAGATAAGCACCAGTACAATAATGGTAAACCATTTGTAATGAATATTCCTCATTTTACAGAAACCAATAAAACACACACTTCAGAACAATATTTGTTAAAACTGAAAAGAGCTAGCTAGCTTTTCCATTTTTGAGTTTTGTTGAAAGAATCAAGTTTTAAAAAAGTTTAAGGATATTTAAACACAGGAGTGATTAAATTTTTATCTTTATTTGCTATAACTGATTAACTTTAATATTGTATTGTACTTGAAAATTTATTAGAGTTTACTGACACTACAGCAATTTAACTTTCATTAAAAAAATTGCATTGAAACATTCTGTAATATTACTAATAAAGGCTGTTCAGTGAAATCTAATAATAATAGTGTCTAATTAAACAATATAATCATAGGGCAGGGTGAAAATGGCCACCTGAAATCACCAGAGGTGGGATCACTTGCCATGGAGAAGTAAGAGTCCCCTGTTGACTAATCATTCCAGATTTATCCTCCTGTCTTGAACAGAAAACAGAATCATTTCTCAACAAAGCAATATGAAAGCAATGCCCTAGAAAGTCATAGTTTTCTACTTTTCGATCACTAATCCCCCCCCCCCCCCAACATATCAACTAAGAAGGTTTGATGATTGTAAGTCTTACGTACGTTACATAAGATATCAACAAGAAATAATTATGCACAGTTCTACATTTCCAATGTGAAGTCACCATAATCAATCTACTTTTGAATTATTTTTGGAAATTTCAAAATTAGGTCACAGTGACTTACTTTTGGGTTGTGATACACCAAAGCTGCATAAAAAAACACAAGAAGTTTGGTGGTCCTAGCATGGACTCAAACTAATAAAGATTACAATTTTTTTTTTCTGAACTTGTGTCATTTGCTTTAGTACATTTCATTAATATACCAATTGATAAATGAACACTGAATCTCATTTCTTTTCACAATGTATCTTTATCTGAATGGGGATATAGGAGACAGGGGGTGAAAAGAGATTCATTGAAAATTTTCTATGACAATTGTGCCAATGGAAGGAAAACTAATAACTCAGACAGCCTTTTAATCAATAAACATATATTGATATGATTTACAGGATGAAAAACCACATGAAATATAATTTTGTCTATTCTTGTCCCCAGCACTCCTTCTCTTGTTTCATAACAGTACTTGCGTTGTTAGGTTGAGTAATAGACAATCCATCACAATAATTAGATACCGATATGAGGGTGACTCTGTGTGATTCTGATCAGTCCAGCACCGCGCGGGACTACTGTAGCACTCAACTCACATTCAACAAGTCGCACCTATCACCACACTGATCAATTTCAGCAATGGATGCTAACAGCAGCCAACAGTCAATTAACAATTAAAAGCACCACAATATCTAATTCTATTATTATACAAGCTATATCATGTTAATACACTGATGTCAAATCGAATAGCTGTGTCTGTCAGAGGTTTTTATGTCAATAATGACTTAATTCCTCTTGTGATATTCCTAGACCAGACAGATAAAGTTCAAATTCAGCGACTTTTAAATGTTATTTTGTCAGCATTATAGATTTTTCAAAGAAATAAAAATAAAACTTTGACATTTTCCTTTGTAAATTGACATATATCATGTTAATGCCACACCTTTTCTGATTGTCAAATCGAATTTTAGCTGTGTCTGTCAGAGGAAGCAATATTTTAATTAGTGTCTTTTTAACCTAAATTAAAAGGAGGCAATGATAATTCAAACAAGAGGCCCTGGGCCACATTGTGAGCTTTGACCATTCCTTTACCAGATTTCACCCTTGTTATACATAATGACAGATCATAATTTAGACATTTTTACACTAAATTCCAGCATATGACTTTTAAATGATTTTTCCTATATATTTTGTCAGCATTATAAGATTTTTCAAAGAAGATAAAAATAAAAACATTGTTTGTCATGATTCCTACAATTCAGAATTTTTCCAGAATGCTTGCTTCACTTTTTCTAGCCCAGTGGTTCTTCAGAGAAAGATTTTTCCTATATATTTCTATATAAAACTTTAAACAAAAATTGTAGAATCTACATTATACCAGGATGCTTCCACATTAATTTTTCCTATATATTTCTATGTAAAACTTTGATTCCCCATTGTGGCCCCGCCCTTCCCCTGGGGGTTGACAAAGCCCCTAAAGAGACTGAATGAGAAGAAGATTTTCAAAGATCCTATATATTTCTATATAGATTGCCACCCACCTTTTCTGGCTAAAATTTACTATAATTCCAGCATTCCAATTCATGATTTGAACAATTAGAATCTACACTATACCAGGATGCTTCCACATAAGTTTCATTCTGGCCCAGTGGTTCTTGAGAAAAAACAGATTTTTCCTCTATATTTCTATATAAAAGATTTTACTGATCAAAATGAAAAGATTTTTCCTATATATTTCTAAATACTACACGGTATTTATTATTAATTAAATTAATACATCTTCTTAGTTCTAGCAGGAAGCAATATTTGTAATTCAGAGTAAAAGTCTTTTTAGACCTAACATTAAAAGGTTATTAGGCAATGATAATTCAAAAAAGCCATTAACTGAGAGGTCCAGTGAAAGGTCAGCATCATCTGAGAAAGTGAAGGAGGATTTCATTAGTCATACATGTCCACAGAAACTGGCCGTTAATTGTGTCAATAGCTTATAAGCAATTCATTGAACTACCCACTTGAGTGGTGGAATTACCAACCAATTGGTCAGCCAACATTAAATGTCTTCTCTTAAGCATAAAAGCTTCCTGACTCCTGCCTTTTAACAACCTGTTTATTAGTACATTGACTTCTATAATTCAGTAATATTGAATTGCCCATACCAAAGCTTGGTGAAGTTTTCATTTTAAGTGAGTAAGACTAGAAATTTTTTTCAAGAAATCTTTTTAAAATCTGTAACTTTTGATGTAATTTCATTACATTTAATTAAACTCGGGCCCTCACAGTAGCTCAGTAAGTGGGAAGCTCATTCCACTCTGTGAATTAACTGAAGATTGTGAGTTTAATTTCCAAGCTGCAATTAACCTCAGTTAGTTTGAAATAAGCTTTGCTTAGCACTCAGCCCTTTGAAGTGATATTTGTTCTGGGGTCTTTTAATTGGTTGTGAATTCAAATCCTGGCTACAATTAACCTCAATGGATATAAAATAGGCTTTACAAAGCACTCAGCACTTTGAAGTGAATGTTGTGGGTCTTTTATCATGTTTACATTTAGGTATGAGTTCAAGTCCTAGCTCGATCTGCTTAATCTCAATAGCCTAAATAGGCTTTGCCAAAAGCTCAGCTTTTTCTGAAATTTGTAGGTCTATAAAGGTTGTGAGCGCAAGCCCTATAGCTGCAATTAACCTTAGCCAATATGAAATTACTTTCCCAAGTGCTCAGCATTTTGAAGTGAAAGTTGCAGGTTTTTTATTAGCTTGGTTCTCAGCTCAAGCCGTAGCTGGGATTAACCTCAGTTTATATAATGCCAAGGGCTCAGTAAGTTGGGGTGAAAGTTATAGGTCTTTCAGAAGAGATCCTTAAAATCAAGGTCCTGTGTCAGAGGAGGCATGGAATGCATGATTAAGATTGATTGGTCATTGCTGAATGGTCCTGGAGTGCCAAGTAAAGCTCTTCACATGCTTATATGGTGATGTTTCTATATGAATCACAGAATCTTGCAAGTGACATAAAATTGCAAAACAATCAATTAAACTCTGGTCAACAACATTCAATATGTGAGACTTCACATGTTTACACTGGGAAAGGGTTATTGTACACAACTTTAATAAAATACTTGTCAGAACCAAATCTTGTTTTTCATAGAGTTATTCTAATTGGAGGATTAAAACCACCACAGACAAAAACAATGCATCAATATCCAGTAAGACACTGCTGTCAAACTTGAGATAGAGAAGTGATTAGGTTTTATCTGTAACTGACTTCTGCCAGGATCAGGAAGTTCATTTACATAGGAATCATGAAATTACACAAAGAAAATGAGGGGAGGAGGCATAATCTTCTGTAAATCCTCAGTTTTGTCTTTTCAAAACAAAAATAAATGTAAATTTCATGCATTTGCCAAATAAAAAAAGAATTATATCCTATGGCATACTAAATTTTTAAGACCAAAAGACCACATTTAGTGATTTTCAATGTAATTGCAGCATAATAAATATATCTGTAAATCTTGAGTTTTTCAAATTATACAATCACACTATCTTTAAAAGAACAAGAGGCTTATGGGCCACAATGCTCACTTGAGTAAATATGACCCTTACATAAATTCATGACAACAAGGTGACCATAACAATGAAGACAACAAAACAATTTTCAATCAGGAAAGCTCAGTTGAGCCTTCAGCTAAGGTAGGGTAATGATTGGAATCCTGATGGCAGTTTATTGTAAACCACACATAGACATTAGACATTTGTAGACTACTTACATTTCTGTATTGTAAACCACACACAGACATTAGACATCTGTAGACTACTTTCATTTCTGTATTGTAAACCACACATAGACATTAGACATTTGTAGACTACTTACATTTCTGTATTGTAAACCACACATAGACATTAGACATCTGTAGACTACATACATTTCTGTATTGTAAACCACACATAGACATTAGACATTTGTAGACTACTTACATTTCTGACTATAGTGCTGCCCTCAGTGTCTGGCATTCTGGGGATAAGAATGGGTTTGATGAGTTCCTTGAAGGCATTCAGATCTGCGTACTCCTCCACTATAGCCTTCAGAGCTCTCCCTGATATCCACTTAGCTGACCGTGCCCTGTCCTGTAAATAGACATTAGACATTTGATTCCTCCACTAAAGCCTTCAGAGCTCTCTCTGATATCCACTTAGCTGACTGAGCCCTGTCCTGTAAATAGACATAGGCACAACAGACATTAGACACAATAGACATTAGACATTTGACTTCTCCACTATAGTCTTCAGATCCCTCCCCGATATCTAATTAGCTGACTGCGCCCTGTCCTGTAAATAGACATTAGACACAATAAACATTAGAAACAACAGACATTGGACACAATAGACATTAGACATTTGACTCCTCCACTGTAGTCTTCAGAGCCCCCGATATCCACTTAGCTGACCGCACCCTGTCCTGTAAATAGACATTAGACACAATAGACATTAGACACAGCAGACATTAGACATTTGACTCCTCCACTATAGCCTTCAGAGCCCTCCCAGATATCACTTTCGTGCCCTGTCCTGTAAATAGACATTAGACACAATAGACATTAGACACAACAGACATTAGACATTTGACTCCTCCACTACAGCCTTCAGAGCCCTCCCAGATATCTACTTAACTGATCGTGCCCTGTCCTGTAAATAGACATTAGACACAATAGACATTAGACACAACAGACATTAGACATTTGACTCCTCCACTATAGCCTTCAGAACTCTCCCTGATATCTACTCAACTGATCGTGCCCTGTTCTGTAAATAGACATAAGACACAATAGACATTAGACACAACAGACATTAGACATTTGACTCCTCCACTATAGCCCTCAGAGCCCTCCCAGATATCTACTTAACTGATCGTGCCTTGTCCTGTAAATAGACATTAGACACAATAGACATTAGACACAATAGACATTTGACTCCTCCACTATAGCCTTCAGAGCCCTCCCAGATATCTACTTAACTGACACTCCCTGTCCTGTAAATAGACATTAGACACAACAAACATTAGACATTTGACTCCTCCACTATAGCCTTCAGAGCCCTCCCAGATATCTACTTAACTGACCGCTCCCTGTCCTGTAAACACAAATCTTTTTTGATTTTTAATTTTAGGTTTTCATTCAGGTATAAGAAATTAATATATTTCTTTTGACAAAAACAGTCAAACTTTGTTATCTCAAAATGGATAGAAACCAGAATAAGAAAGTTCAACTGTATGATGTATTGTGATGTAAATTCTGAGGTCACTGTGGCCTGACATAATTGTATAACAACTGCATAAGAATTTTGATGCAGCAACATGTTTACAAATCAAATATTTATATAAATTATTTCATAGTCACTTAACAACACAAGACAACAATTATACAAGAAATCATTAATATTAAAGGACTATCCACTATCTAATTTACCTGTTTGTGTTATTTTGAGCTGCAATTAGTTGTGTATTCACTCTATAACCATATCCAATACAACCCACAAGGGGGAAGGGAGAGGCCCTGATCTAAATTTACATTGTTACAGTGTCCCATGGTGAATAGAAATTAGTGACTCAGATATATTAAAAGTAGACCGAAATTCTTTAACAAAATAAACTGCTGTTTATATTTATATTTCGGCTGTAAAAGAGCATCAAATAGATATACATGTAAATTAATGTATTTCTTTTTTGGAGGGGGGGAGGGATACTCATATTTTCTCTTTATTTCACCAAATAGGATTCTTAAATGCTTCAAATTTCATTTGCTTATTTTACCATCTAAACATCCAAATGCAAAAACTCTGTTCTTTTGGGTGCATTCAAAGATTCAATCTATAACAGTTTACTCCAACTTTACAGACAATTATTGACTTTTAACCTTTGACTTTATATAATTGGTATTTACACATTGATTTCTTTGATTGTTACAGTCATGTAAAAGTACAATTATTGACTTTTAACCTGAATTTGAATTTTTCATTCAATTATTTTTAAAACTCTTGTAAATTATGCATTGTCTGTCAGTTTTATGAATGTTCTCAAACTTGTCACTTTGCTGCAAGATTAAAATCTGTTAGCATTGGGATAGCACTTAATTTTGTAATTTCAAAGACAGCTACTAGGAGTCTTGCATTCTGCCTTTAAATTATTATAAAACTTCTGAGAAATCTGAGAAATAACAAATCAGCAGCTTTAACAAGACGAAAAGACATCAAAATATTATTTTAGTGGAATATACTATTTTTTTTTTTTTTAAATATTGAAAAATTTTTAAAAGACATTTCACACTGACAGCAAAACATAGAGAAAGGATATTAAAGGTTGTTGTTGAAGTACAAGTGAAAAAAAAGAGGTGAGGAGAAAATTTGATTAACTTCCACTGCAGTGAAGAGAAAACTAGATGATTAAACATGACGGTGTTCTGACGAAAATTAATCAACTTCATTTTTTTTTTCTCTCATTATAATCTGTTTGTACAAAAATAATTATCACCTTGTAAGGGAACTAAGTAATTATCTACCATATCCAGAATAAAGGGCGGCCTAAAAATATATCCTGTAATGTATGTTGTGAATTGATCATGTTGTATTGTATTCTCCTCAGAAAGTACCAAGCATATTATAAAATATTGAAAAGTGGACTACCAGTAACCCAATATCTGACTTTACATTGCATTGACTATAATACTAATAAACTTTATTAAGTTGGTGTGCAGTAATACTAGACAAAGGTATAGTAAGTAAGTAACTATATAACTAGAATACATATTCACTAGACTTTTAATATTATACTGGTGATTTTTATACTAGACTATAATGTACAGTAAATCACACTTATAGCGAATATGTTAATAATGAATTAATGCTTACAGTGAAGTGATTATCATTCCCAATGGGTTTTAAACATATAATAATGGATATAATGAATTTAAAACAAAGCAAAATTGACCATTGACTATTATACTAGACTATAATTTTATACTGGTGTTGATTACCTTTGACTATATTGCACTGATGACTATTTTATTATACTTGAGTATTTTATACTGGTGACTATAATACTTGACTATATAAACAAACCTTTTACTGTAGCAGTTATTTTATACAGAACAAAAAAATAAAAGCCTATCAAAACACATTACCGATAAAGAGGATTGAAATGATCTTTTGAATACCCTAACAAGCTGACAGTTGACATACTCCGGGGCCCACACTCACATTAGCACCCAATGTCAACTGTTTTTCACCTGACGCTCGGTAAACATTCTGTGATATCAGACTAGCTGCTGTAACCTGATTCTGATGGAGATTTGTGTCACTGAGGTCAATCCTAATATAACCTCACTGATTGGTTTTCTTTGTTATAATTACGTTAGTCTGACAGGATCATTTTACAGTTGTATAAGAGCAAGAAAGAAATGTTTACTATCTTATGGACACAAATAGAAGCACTGTTATAAAATGTTACACATTGTTATTTCATTAATAGTTTTAATGGCAACAGCAATCAAATTCTATAGAAAATCTATGATTAGAAACAACCAGAAGTCTCTGTCGAGACTGAAGCTCTACTGGTTTGAACTTATAGCAAAGGAAGAGAAGAGTACTTAAGCAGCTGGGATTTGAAACTTTACAACAGCAATATATAGAATAATGATCGTTGATAAAGTCTCTTTATGTTCTTAGTGTAGTCTACTTGTGTGCCAAGTTATATTGAAATCAGACCAAAACTGTAGGAGGAGTAGCATTTTGAAACAATTTTACAGATATTTCTATTTTTAGTAACCACGGCAACACCGTTCATCTAAATCAAAAACCGATATACAGATTTATGTATCTTAGTGTATTCTACTTGTGTGCCAAATTATACTGAAATCAGACCAAAACTGTAGGAGGAGTAGCATTTTGAAAGAATTTCACAGAAATTTCTATTTTTAGTAACCACGGCAACACCGTTCATCGAAATCAAAAACCGATATACAGAATTATATATCTTAGTGTATTCTACTGGTGTGCCAAGTTATACTGAAATCAGACCAAAACTGTAGGAGGAGTAGCATTTTGAAAGAATTTCACAGAAATTTTATTTTTAGTAACCACGGCAACACCGTTCATCGAAATCAAAAACCGATACACAGAATTATGTATCTTAGTGTAGTCTACTTGTGTGCCAAGTTATACTGAAATCAGACCAAAACTGTAGGAGGAGTAGCATTTTGAAAGAATTTCACAGAAATTTCTATTTTTAGTAACCACGGCAACACCGTTCATCGAAATCAAAAACCGATACACAGAATTATGTATCTTAGTGTAGTCTACTTGTGTGCCAAGTTATACTGAAATCAGACCAAAACTGTAGGAGGAGTAGCATTTTGAAAGAATTTCACAGAAATTTCTATTTTTAGTAACCACGGCAACACCGTTCATCGAAATCAAAAACCCATACACAGAATTATGTATCTTAGTGTAGTCTACTTGTGTGCCAAGTTATATTGAAATTAGACCAAAACTGTAGGAGGAGTAGCATTTTGAAAAATTGTTTACAGACAGACGGACAGACAGACAGGTAGACAGACAGACGGACAGACGGACGGACGCCGGACGCATTACTATCGCATAAGCTCTTCTGGTCTCTGACCAGTAGAGCTAAAAATAAAGAGAAGAATCTCAATTGACATTATAACTTTACTTCAAATTTTTATTATTCATTTTAATTTTGGTCACATTAGATCATATAATATTTGTAAAGAAATGCAATATGAAAAATATTATATATTTTGCCTTTTTATTTCAGACTAGGGTACTGGGGTTATTGAGGAATTATAGCGAGGTCAAGGTCACACAATGGTTAAGGTAATAAAATGCATTTGAATAGCCCTCATTAATTTGTGTATGAAGTCTGATGAAAATATCTTACAGAGTTTCTTTAAAGATGATTTTTAAACACAATAATTTGTAAAGTGAAAAAGAAGGGGGCATAAATTGCCTACAAATTGCCTAGAAAAATTCTGAAAGATTAGGAAGGGGCTGCATGGGTTCATATATTACAAATATATTGCAATTCTAGACTTAAAATTGTTTCTGTAATATTTTTTTTAAATACAGGATATGCTGGTGGTATGTTCACAATTTTAATGTGTATTTAATGAGAAAGAGTACTGTTTGAACTAATAAATACGTTTTCCCGAAGCAGTTGTAGTGCATCACTGCTTTGAAGTGCTCCCAGAGTTAGTTGTTATTTCATTCATAGATCATTAGTGGCTATCATTCCGGATGTGTGAAAAATTCTATTCTATAAAAAACAAGAGGCCCAGGGGCCACAGCGCTCACCTGAGCACATCGGGCAAATTTTTCCAGGCGTTCATCATTTGAACTAACTAGAATCTACACTACCTGAGGATGATTCCATATAAATACCCCGGGTATCACTAATCATAGCTTTGAAGTACTTGAAAAGAAGATTTTAAAAGGTTTCCCTATATATCCCTATGTAAAACTTTTCGGCCATTTTGGCCCCACCCTATCCCCAGGGCCGGGGGTCATGATTTGAAAAACTGGAATCTACAATACCTGAGGATGATTCCACATGAGTTTCATCTTTCCTGGCCCAGTGGTTCTGGAGAAGAAGATTTTTAAAGATTTTTCATATATATTCCTATGTAAAACTAGGGTCGGCCATTTTGGCCCCATGCCCCGGGGGTCAATTTGAACAAACTTGAATCTACACTACCTGAGGATGACTCCACATAAGTTTCATCTTTCCTGGCCCAGTGGTTCTGGAGAAGAAGATTTTTAAAGATTTTTCCTATATATTCCTATGTAAAACTTGGGTCGGCCATTTTGGCCCCACCCTTGCCCCGAGGGTCATGATTTGAACAAACTTGAATCTACACTACCTGAGGATGATTCCACAAGAATTTCATCTTTCCTGGCCCAGTGGTTCTGGAGAAGAAGATTTTTAAAGATTTTTCCTATATATGTAAAATATATTGGCCCCACCCTTGCCCCTGGGGTCATGATTTGAACAAACTTGAATCTACACTACCTGAGGATGATTCCACATGAATTTAATCTTTCCTGGCCCAGTGGTTCTGGAGAAAAAGATTTTTAAAGATTTTTCCTATATATTCCTATGTAAAAGGATGGCCCCACCCTTGCCCCGGGGGTCATGTTGAACAAACTTGAATCTACACTTGAGGATGCTTCCACATGAGTTTCATCTTTCCTAATGAGAAGAAGATTTTTTAAAAATGCCATAAATTTTTAACAAATTCATGATTATCTCCCCTTGGAAAAGGGCTAGGCCCTTCATTTGAACAAACTTGAATCCCCTTTACCCAAGGATACTTTGTGCCAAGTTTGGTTGAAATTGGCCCAGTGGTTCTTGAGAAGAAGATGAAAATGTGAAAAGTTTACAACGACAACGACGACAACGATAACGACGACAACGACAGACGACGGACAAATTTTGATCAGAAAAGCTCACTTGAGCCTTCGGCTCAGGTGAGCTAAAAACTATAAGATTTTTCTTGCTTGATAAATGTTTATTCTAGTTAAAACCAAGCTTTTGTTTTTATAGCAGACATTGAGCCTATCCTATAAGTCAAGCATGGGAATACTAGGGCTGGGACAATACAACTTTTTCTATATCAATACGTATCACGATATTTGAGCCACGATAGGATATGTATCACGATATGTTTGCTTAAAAATTCTTTTTTTGCATTGAAATAAACAAATTATTTCTTTGCAAATTAGAATAATTTATTCAAAATAGTTGTTTATATGTTGTAAAAACAAAAATATTTTACTAAAGTGGTTTTAATTATTATTTTTTTATATCTATATTTATCTTATTTATTTAATATATTAAACCCCAAATGTTAAATAAACAAAGAAAAACAGAAGTCAGATTTTTTATGGCAATACTGTAGAAGTACATTTTTCCGCATGGTATTAATTTACGCTATGTACGCGGTTTCAAATTTTCCTCGGAAATTTGTCCAAACATACTTAATACAACGGTAAGGCATATAGTGAAAATGTAGAAAATCCGCGTAATTTTCTACCCGCGGATTAAAAAGAAATTGTGATTCCGCGGAAGTATGATCCCATGGAAAAAAGTACATCTACAGTATTTCGATATTTTTTCATATGTATCGATATGCGTATCATCCTGACAGATATCTCGATATATCATCCCAGCCCAAGGGAATACAGTTGATCCAGTTAGAGCAAAGTGTCAAAGAAAAAAACGTCAACATTATATATAAACAGTTATATTTGATCAGATCACATTTTAAAATTATTGGAAATAAAAATCACTTTGCAAGAGTTCATAATAAGTGTAAGTCATTGTTTTAGTGTTTTAATCTGAACTTTTTGTAAGTCCCACACATGTTCTTATATTAACACCTTATTTAGTAAAGAGATTCCTCCTTTGGTAAATACATGCTGCCACTAATTGAAGAAGTCTTGCATTTGCTTACTTGTTTTCAACACTTCTTATATTTTAAATTAGTGATATTTTTCACTTGGCTGCTGAAACCAATTAATATACAGTTGACATGGTTGAACTTATGTATCTTGAATATGGATATTTCAAACTTCACCAAAAAGATATTAATTGATCAACCAACTTTCTTTCACTCCCTAATTCGGGACACATTTCTTTAACCAATCTGTATTTTTTTATCCATAGTCATCTCTGCAACTGACTGTTGTATTGCTGAAAATTCAACTCAATGAGTTTATCGCCTGCAGAGATGTCTACAAAGGGTTGGGAGGAGGGTAAAATAACAGATTGGTTAAAGAATGTGTCAAGAACTAGGGAGTGAAAGGTAGTTGATTGACCAATGCTAAAAAGTTGAAAAATTCTCCCCAAAAGTGTGCAAAAAATCTTGCACTGTAAATTGCATATTTTTTGCATTATGGGATCTGTAGCATTATGGTTAAAGACTAATATATAAAACCATGCTACAGTTCTGCAGCTAAAATCTCCCCTACCATAATGTGTAGTCAATCAAAATGTAGTTGATATTTTTTGCTTACAAATAGCTATATGAGTTCAAATTTACCATTGACATTTATGATATACAATTCAATACCATGAGACCCCTACCTAATTTTGGTTGTGATTTCTTTTTTTGAGTACCCTCTATTAAAGATGTCTTTATTACCTTATTATATAAGTTTTTTTAAAAAAAAAAAATAAATGATAATTTTAGGTTTCAACAATATAATAATTATTATGTTTTATTTTTAAGAAATTTAGACACATGATAAAAAGCCCTTAAACGAATTTCATAGGAAAGTGTAAAGATTGTTTGTTTAATGACTCCCTCTCGAGAATTTTTCACTGATATGGATCAAATCAAGAGTTTTCATGCTTAGTCTAAATTCACAATACTATAATACAATTAAAATAAAATAGTCAGTCTTTACAACATTCTTGCAATTCTGATTGACTCACACAAAAACCTTCAATTCTAGTCCATTTCTTGAATGACAGTTTCTATGACCAACATGTATAAAGTCTGGCCCTGTGGCAAAATATGTGACAATTTATTGACTTTTATGACAGTTCATGGAAAACTTAGCTGGACCATGTGGACAAAGCTGCAAAATATATATCTGTATGTGCATATATAACTGTTCAAATATTTTATATTTTAGGTGTATAGCTTTAAA